>NW_015386625.1:143829-145000 GCF_001527695.2 Protobothrops mucrosquamatus | reverse complement strand
TGTGATTTTCCTGCTTTCATTACCATCTTACTTACATGCATTCCTATTTCTAGGTTGACTTTTGGACCCCCATCCACTCTGTTTTCTGGGTGGCAATGCATTTGCTAAATCAACAATAAAAGAAATATGGTGCTTGCTTTCCAAACAGAACATGTTTCAGCAGCAGACAATTTGTTATGTTTTCCGACAGGTATTTTTCCTCCTCCAGCATCATTAACATTTCTAATTGCTCATTAGTTTTCTAAAAGGCTTGACTCAGCACCATCTATATGTCGGCCAGTTCTCTGAAGCTGGCTGCGCTAAGTAACAATGCAAGGTCACTTGGGGGCCACTTCCATTCAAATACGGGCTCCGTATTTGTTCGGAGTGAGTGAAAATATCCATTTATGTTCCTGAAATGAGGACATTTTCATAGGTTCTCCATTTCAGGACCACCAGAGAAATTCTCAGCGCCATAACAGGAGTGGAGGTATTTAGAATTGGGTCTTTTTTTTTTCCTTGTTACGCTATCTTCTCATGTAGAGTTGGCTAGCACTCCAAATAAATATTGGCATTTCAGCTGCCTCTTAGCTGCATTTCCCCAATTAATAGCATTTAGATCATTTACATTCAGGTCATTCATGCATCTTAAGTTTATACTCCTATGTTGGTTGAGATAATGTGAGGTAATGTGGGCCGGAAGATAATACAGGTGTGGAAGGCATGGTTAAAGGAGCGACAATGTGAAGAATTCTTGTTTAAAGGAGTAATACTTGCTACTTGTAAAGGAGATAGGTAGGTAGGTAGGTAGGTAGGTAAGGAAGGAAGGAAGGAAGGAAGGGAGGAGGGAAGGAAGGAAGGAAGGAAGGGAGGAGGGAAGGAAGGAAGGAAGGAAGGAAGGAAGGAAGGAAGGACTTGCAGTTATTATAGTATTATCTCAGCTTCACCTTTGTTCTTCTACTTTATGTAGCTTGTTATTTTTTTAAAGGCTTCTTTTTTTTTTTTTTTCAATATAGAATTTTATTGTTTTTATCATAAAAGAAAAAATACATCACAAGTATTACACAATGATTTATCCCATCCCCCCACCCCCCAGACTTCCCAAACCAAACCTAGGCTAACATTCAACTACAAGTAAACAAATATTAATATCTCTAACTCCAAACTCTAAACTTAAGCAATCCATCTCCTC
>NW_015386625.1:107914-142192 GCF_001527695.2 Protobothrops mucrosquamatus | reverse complement strand
CGCCTACATCGTCCATATAGGACGACTCGGGAACTCAACTCCTACCCCGGGCAGCTCACCGATCCCCTTATGCCCAGGGGAAAGGTATCAAGCCGTTTGACAGCAGATGCTGGCTGTCAAACCGGCTTTTACGCAAAACAGGCGGGAGGCAGCAAACAGCTGCGACCAGCGAAATCGCCTGCCACCGGAAGTCCCCCCAGGCTTCTATTACTTTAATCACAGCCCAGTTGTATAATTACAAATGCTTTCATTAGTATGTACATAATTTCCTTCCCTCCTTTCTTCCTTCCTTCCTTCCTTCCTTCCTTCCTTCCTTCCTTCCTTCCTTCCTTCCTTCCTTCCTTCCTTCCTTCCTTCCTTCCTTCCTTGAGTCTCAGTAGCAAAATTTCATTCTGAAGGGGGTTAGTATAAGAAATGAACTGCTCTTCCATCCAGCCTGTTCTCACATTGGTGGAGGGACATGAGATACTTAGGTTTCAATTCCCACTCTGTCAGGAAATTCACTGGGGTGACTTTGGGCCAGTTATTATCCCTCTGCCTACTCTAGTTCACAGCATTGCCGTAAGGATGATAATAATAAATGCCAGTCTATTTTTGACAATAAAATATTACATATACGCAGAGGTGACCTTCTTTTCAAGATTCAGTGGCTGCATTCACAGCAACACACTTTTTAATTATTGAATTAATCCATTTCCTCTGTTTGTACAATATATTAATAAACTGGCCAAATGGAATAGAGTTGCACTTTTTGTCAAAACATAAAAAAAAATTGACCTAGGTTGATACTAATAAAGCTTAACATACTGTGTGAACATGGTCATCAAGAAATCTCCATTAATAAGGGAGATAGCATCTACATTACTTATTAAATAATGAAAAATATTGACAAAATCCTATGTCGTGGAGGTTACAAATGACATAAGTTACATTAGCAAAATATTGAAGCAGAAATTAAATTATAAGCGTTATTGATATGAAATTTATATTTTGGGATAATCTCAGCCTGAAACTTTTTTTAAAAAAAAATGTAATGGGTAAGTAGGGCCATTAATAAAATCAACTTACTTCCAAATAAGCTCTGAAAGTATTTGAAATGTTTCAAGACTAATTGGGATTGTCTAAAATGGCAAAATGTCATTAGATTCAGTTAAAACAACTCTTCATTTCACAGGTTTGCTTCAGATGTCTTATCCCAAAGATGCTTTTTCAAGGGGCAACTGGACTTTCTTTGCTTTTCCTTGAAGACCTTTCGCTTCTCATTCAAGAAGCTTCTTCAGTTCTGACTAAATGGTGGGGAATGGAAGGATTTATATTCCTTGAAGTCACCTGGTTGCTTTTCAAAGAAAAACAAAAAAAGTCCAGATCACGTGAAGTGTTAATACCACTTTACAATGCCTTGGTAAGGCCACACTTGGAATACTGCATCCAGTTTTGGTCACCACGATGTAAAAAAGATGTTGAGACTCTAGAAAGAGTGCAGAGAAGAGCAACAAAGATGATTAGGGGGACTGGAGGGTAAAACATACAAGGAACAGTTGCTGGAATTGGGTATGTCTAGTTTAATGAAGAGAAGGACGAGAGGGGACATGATAGCAGTGTTCCAGTATCTCAGGGGCTGCCCCAAAGAAGAGGGAGTCAAGCTATTCTCCAAAGCCCCTGAAAGCAGGACAAGAAGCAACGGATGGAAACTAACCAAGGAGAGAAGCAACCTAGAACTAAGGAGAAACTTCCTGACAGTTAGAACAATTAACCAGTGGAACAACCTGCCTCCAGAAGTGGTGAATGCTCCAACATTGGAAGTTTTTAAGAAGAGACTGGACAGCCTCTTGAAAAAGCACCTTTGGGACAACCAAGATCTGGATGACTGAGAATCTCCATAGACACTCACATGCCTAAGTGCTATCTAACACTTTTTTTTTCTTATAAGGTTTTTATTAATTTTTTTCATACAATTCAGTAGTACTTTTCAACAAATGTATTGTCTGAGTTTATCATTCACTAATACAAGTTTAATTCCTAATCCTTTATTCTTTTCTCTAACACTTTTGAATTCCAATCGGCACTGGACGATTTTGAATGATTCAAAGTTCAATATTTTTAAATAAACCATTAAACAATATCAGTAGGGTGGATTTTATCATTTGGAAGAACAGGATTGGAATACTTCGTATCAATAAATCAATAGCTAACGTCTTAAAGGAGATTTTGTTACTTACAATCTCAAGATGAGACTATTTCAATAAAAGTTTGATTTATATTATTTAATTGGCATTTCAGGTTTTTTTTTATTTTTTTAAAGTGGGCCTCTTGCTGGAAGTATAAAACAGGTCAGAGGACCCTTGTATGATATAGGTTTGGTATAATATCTCTCATTTTGGTTTAACAACTAATAGATGGTGTTAAAAAGATCAGTTAAAAGACCTGAATGTATTTCTAAAATATATATTAAAATTCTGGAATTTATCACTACTGTATAGGGCAAAAAAAAGATTTACTGAACATAAAGGGCAGTTAAAAAAATTGATTTTTCAATGTTGGAAAAGCTGCGTGACACCAGATTTGCAGTCTTGGATCATCAAGACATGTTCGTTTCCTATTTGGGAGCTGGTACCTCTCAGTATAATTGCAAAGATTAATCAATATTATTTTATGTACTCGAGCTTTAAAGGTGGGTTAAAAAACTAGGCTGAGTAGCAATCTTCCATATGTAACATATTTTTCCCCTTATTTTCTCTGTTTTTATGTTTTTTTAAAAAAACATTTTTCTGTTGTGTCTCTTTTTTCTTGTTATCTCTCCTCTTCATCGATATATTAAAAAAATCATAATTAAACAACGAGAACAAATTCCTTAAACTTAACAAAGGTCTTGTTTGGAAGTCTTTCTCCCCCCACCCACCCCCCACCCCTCTGCAGATGCCATTCATTCATCCTGCAAGTTAGTAAAAAGTAAGGTGGCTTGTCATAGCTGTAAGCTATCAATAAAAATTAACGTACCAGGAGAAATTGAAAAGGAGGAAAAGGCATTTAAATGTTCAGGGTCACGGAGCTATCCATGCATCCTTCCTCAACGTACTCTGGTGATAAGAGGCGTGATTGTTTGCCACAAGCTGTATTTCCAGATTATGTTCCTGCATTATATAACAGCATGTTCAAATCAAGGCAGGGGTACTAAAGTTGCATGAAATCAATAGGCAAAATGCAGCTTTATGTTTCTGATAGTCTGGAATGAGGCAACGTAGTCTAAATAGTTCAACATCTTTTTCTCCTCGACTTATTATGACCACAATAGGGACTTTTCTGTTGACTTTTGTCAACTAGATTCTGAATCTGTACAGAACAGAAAGAACATCCATGTTTGAAATTTCTCTGAATTTGCCCATGCGGTCACCGAAATAGCAACTTTTTCAACCACAAATAAACCATAGTCTTGATGAAGTCCTCCTTTATGCAAAAAACATGTGTCTCTTTGTCATGTCCAGCTGTTTGCCTCACATCCCATCACACAGATCATTGAGCCAAAATTGGAAACTCAAGATTGCTTCTTTTATTTAATTGATTAGTACAATTTATATCCTGCCTTTCTGTCTAATGGAATAGACGGGATGGTGTATTACACGAAATAAGGAAAACAATAGATATGTCCAAAATACCAAAGAGGGAAACTAAAGGCATACATTGTAAATCATAAAGTCATTAACATTTAAAGATCTGGCTAAAGCACTTTAATAGCTCTGTGATCTGTAGTTCTTTTTTTTTTTTTAAATCAAAGTAGCTGTATGTCATGGAAAGATTTTATCTTTGATGGTTACAATCAGTGTAAATGCTCACCAAGGAGGAAAATGACACAGACACACAAATCATTGATGTATAAAAATAATTCTGATGAAATTAAAAGAGGGGGGGGGAGAGAGAGAGATTCTTGAAGCTTCATTTCTTCTGTTTCAGAAATAAGACCTGCAGTTGAAATTCAAAGCCGTGATGAACTTTAGAAGGTGTCTATATACAATCTCTTTTTTGTGATTTAATGCATTTTTTTCCCCATTTGAGCTTTTCGTATCTGGCAGATGCCTGGTGCCAGGACTTGATACCTAATCACCAAATGTTATAATTGAAATTTTGTTTGGTTTCTGTTTTAATTTTAGCCTCTATTTTCAGACTTCCTGTTCTTAGTCCGTTATCCTGGGCTAAAAGAATGGAAATAATGGAATTCATGGGTTTACACTGATGATGTTATTTTTGTATATTTGTACTTTTCAAAAACTGCCCGTGGGCAGCGGTTCATTAGTATATAAATACAGTTTAACTTCCTGCAGAATTACTAATCATTCTTTTATTATTTTTAATACATTTTGCTTAGTTTGCTTTGGATAATTTTCAAAGCACTATTCCCAGTTGAGTTCCCCAGGAGACAGAAAAATCTACTATTAAAGGTTCTCCACCGTCCAATCCCAGAAGCAGCAACTAAGAGAGAACCCCTAGGTTATTTGTAACTTGATTTTATCTCAGTAAATTAACTGAGTGAAAGCTGAGTCAAAATCTAGGAGAAAATCCCTTTGAGCCATTTATATGTAAGACTACGCTCAAAGAGAGATACGACTTTTTATAAACTCAGTGGAATGTTCTTTGTGTTTGAGGATACCAAAAGCCGTAGAATATATGAATCTGAATTTATAACATTTGTATGGGTATTCCTTACTCAATTGCTTCTCAGTTTAAGCCATTCTTGCTTTACATATCACTTACCTTGCATATTCCTGCCTCTTTATCTAGGCATAGTATCTTAGTACTTGTAAACCCTACACAATTCCCAGTTTACATCAGATAACATCTATTTTTGTGGAGAAATATTTGTAATAATATAAATAAATAGGGTGTATCTTGGTGTTTTTTTAATCCACTAGTCTGAATGTGATATAGCCATTGCTCCTCAATGTCTTTATCTCAATATCTTTTTTTTTATTATGGAGAAATAAGAAAAGATTTCCTGACAGTGAGAACAATCAATCAGTGGAATGCTTGCCTCCAGAAGTTGTGGAAATTTTAAAGAAAAGATTGAACCCAACCTCCCCCACACACTCAAGCATGGGACCCTATACCATTCTGGACAATGGGTGTCCAGTCTCTTTTTGGAAATCTCCAGTCATGGAGCATCCACAACTTCTGAAGGCAAGCCGTTCTGCTATTTAATTGCTCCCATTATCAGAAAATTTCTCCTTATTTTATATTATTATTATTATTATTATTATTATTATTATTATTATTATTATTATTATTATTATTATTATTATTATTATTATTATTATTATTATTATATATCACCCACTACAGGGGATCTCTCTTTAGTGATTTTCCAGCCGTTACTTCCTATCCCACCTTCAGTTACTGGAAGTCTGCTATCATGTTACCCCTAGCTCTTCTCTTGGTTATGCTAGATGTACCCAGTTCCTTAAATCTTTCAGTATGGTTTAGCCTTCCTTATCATCTTTGTTGCTCTTCTTTGCTTGCTTCCTAGGACAGGGATCCCCAACCCCGGGCTGTAGACCAGTACTGGGCCGTGGCATGCCAGCAACCGGTCTGCACAAACAAGCAAAGCCCCATCTGCGGGATGTAGGCAGCACACAAAACCACGCCCCTTCCGATCCATGGAAAAACCTCTCTCCACGGAACTGGTCCCTGGTGCCCAAAAGGTTGGGGACCTCTGTCCTAGTGTCTCAACATCTTTTTTGTATCATGGTGTCCAAAACTGGTTCCCTCAACCGTTCATCATATGGTTTAGTCGCCAGACTCCTAAACTAACCTAGACCCAATTCTTTATCTCTACCTGAATTGTGAGGGCACATATAGGATTTGGAACTTTCAAACAGTCAGGAATAAATGTGATCTTGTTTAGTTTCTTTGATTTGGAAGGATGCTAGTGGGTTTTTTCCCCCCTTAATTCTTGTTTTATTCTTTGTATCGGTCCTGAATAGCAATCAAATTTGTGTTAGACAGGCCCATTTGTATAATACACCATCTGAAATTGCATATTTTCTCTCCTTTTTTTTTCCAAAGGTGCTTTTTTTTATCATGCCGTCAGTATTTTATTTACTAAGTTATCCAATCTTATAAATATTTGAGTAACTTTTTGGTCTGGATAAAAATCTTTCCCGGCAGCTCAGTGCAAATAGACTTTTTGCTCTAAGCGGCAATAGTAATCAGATAAATTAATATTGATTTGTAAGAAAATACACTCTTTTTAGAAATAAAATGCTTTTTGCTAAATACTTCTTTCTTTTAGCCTTTTGCTAAACAGTAACCACAATCCATGCAGCAAAAAAATGTGAATGTAAAAACAAGGAAACCATTCCTCATGCTTTTCCCAGAGAAACTAATTATGGCCAAAATAATGGAAACTATAGTAGTGATTTTTTTTTGTTTGTTTGTTATACAGCACATTTAGCAAAAATCCTGAAAGGGGGAAATCCGTCATTTGCCCACTTCACGTTCATTAGACATATGAAACATTAAATTACAATTGTGGTGTGATTAATCTTTGAAGGAAATATTGCATTTGACTATGGCACCGAACCATAGTTTAATATGACAAAAATACACAACAGGGAGCCTTCTGTAAGTGCGGATAAATGTGTCAAGTTTGTACATTTCTGTGTTCCTCATTTTTTTCTTCCAGTCTTCAGATTCTATCCCATTTCCACCTCATTTTGCAAGTTAGAACATCTTCATGGAAATATACTTCCATGCATCATCAGATCAAATGTTTTGTTGACCAAACAAATTATTTTCAAAGAGTAGATCAATCCCGCCTCTTGGTTTTCTTCTCACTAATATACAGACATTAGGCATACTCTAATAATGCATTAATTCCTGCACACATTCTGGTTGAAGGACTAAACCGTAGCTCATTTGGAACCAGGCCATGCGAGCAGTGGGCCGGTGCACGTGTGTGTGTGTGTGTGCGCAACTCAACTTGTATGAGCAGTGGCTGGCGTGTGTGCTGTTTATCATGGTTAAGGCGGGACTTGAACTCACAGTCTCCTGCTTTTTAGCGTGGTGCCCTAGCCACTAGAACATACATACATACGCACAGGTACCCACACACATACACACACTTTATTTTTAGATTCGTTTTTCAGCCCACATTTATTTTATTAACTTCATGTCATTATCCAACTATAACTTGAATATTTCAGGTTTCATCCCAAATTAGCATGGGCATGACTCTTGAAACAATTTAAAATTGGGCTTATCTTACTCTCTCTTTCTCCAAAACTAAACTTCCTTTTGCTTTTTTCTTTACAGAGATTTCTTTTTCCCCATGATAAAGGTTTTGTATTTTTTTTTCTTCTCCGGCAAGGGTTTTGCTGAGTGGGCGAAGGCACGGTCTCTTTAAGTGTTTAACAGTAATTGGTTCGTGTCCCGGTGTTCATTGAAAATCCTAGACATTTCATGTAAAATCATCTTAATGAGGAGATGAATTTTTCATTCACATTAGAAAGCTCACTCTGACAAACAATTTCTAAATAAAACTTTGGCGGTATGACATCCCATATTGGACTTGACAAAGAGGACAGGTGCATTAGAATAAAACTGTATGGTGATCCTTCAAGCTGTCAGCCATGAATATTTTATTTCTTAATGAATCATCCTTACAAAATGAACTTTCTGGTTGTGGTGTGTCAGTGCCATTTAGGAAGGAAGGAAGNAAGGAAGGAGATTGGAAAAGGGAAGGAAGGAAGGAGATTGGGGAAGGAAGGAAGATTGGAAAAGGGAAGGAAGGAGATTGGAAAAGGGAAGGAAGGAAGGAGATTGGGGAAGGAAGGAAGATTGGAAAAGGGAAGGAAGGAGATTGGAAAAGGGAAGGAAGGAAGGAAGGAGACTTTCTCCTCTTAAATATGCAGATGCCAGAAGAGCGCTGTTCAAAATGACAGTTTACTGTGCTCTACTTCTGTCTTCATGCTGTTTCCAAGAGAATGTCATTCCATTTTAAAAGTAAACGATCAAGAAAGTTGATCATTACTTTTATTAGTGTTGACATGAAAAGTCTCAGCGCAGCTGTCTAATTATTCTGTCAGGGTTTCCTCAGCAAAGTACAAGAAGTTAATTGACTGGTTATAGATGGTAGAGATAGATGTGGTTGGAGGCAAGGCTTCCTGCTTAGTCATGTGTTGACTACACACATCACATTATCCCTTTCCGCCTGAACCCCCCACAGGTCTGTCCTTATGCCTTTTGTCGGGAAATTGTCAAGCATGGGCCAGATTCCTGCACAGCTGCTTCATAAGGAGTTTGCGTTACTAAACTGGTTGGACACCTTTCCTCAAAACCTTTGGCATCACAATAAGGACAGTTTTTCCTTGCTCTGGATAGGTGCTTCCCTTTCATTCTTCTCATAGAAGTGTCATGTTCAGTATGGGATGGTGCCATCACACAAATGCTGCGAGTTACACAGTCATTGAGATGCAAGAATGTTGCTATAGCATTTTTGTGATGGCATCACCATGCACGGCGGAATGGGACAACTTGCCACGGCCACCTCGCTGTGGGTCAACTTGCTGCAGGACAATTTAACAATTATATTTAATTACTTAAAATAAATTTTAAAAATATTTTTAATTTTTGACATTCGCATTTCATTCCGTCCCTCCTTTTGCATCCTTTCTTCAACGAATCTCTTCCACCATTTCTTTAATATTTAGTCCAACTCTTGTCCTGTGGCTGGTTGACCGTGGCAAGTGGGCCGCAGTAAGGTGGAGGCCTACTTCCCGCTCCAGACAGCCAGTCCAATCGAACCTCAAGGTAGACCCCACGGTCTAAAACCCTTCTTTTTAGTCCAGGCCAAGGTTTGACCCTCTTTCGACAACCTTTTATTTTACCTCCGATCGACGAATCCTTTCTTCTAGAAACAAATAATTACTCGTCTTGACTGTTGTCGTATACCGTTGTCGTACTCAACCGGTACCGGAATTGTGATAGACCCCATGCATGGGACTTCAACGTAGTTTGGATCTCAGTGCATCCACATGCTAGTGTTTAATACCAGCAGATTCATTGCTGTATATTAAAATCATGCTTTATTTACCCAACATGAGTTTTCCCCTAATAATTCATCTGTAAACAAAGGGGAGGGCATTCTTATTCTTTTGTGTTGTTCCAGCTGGTCATAATCCAATGGTCACAATTTTTCCAGAACTAACAACATATTTTTGTCGTGAGTCCTTGTGAACTCATGCTGGTGTCATCGGCATTGTATCTATTCATCTGGCTTCTCTCTGCCTCTCTTTCAACTGCCTTTGTTCTCTGTAAATCTCAGGATCTTCTCCAGTGATTCCTGGCTTCACCTAATGTGTCCAAAATATTTAAGCATTAGCTTTCTTCTTAATGCTTCCAGTGAGCAATCTGGTTTTACATTATGCATCTTGTGTTAGCTGAGATGAATGGAGACTTTGTTGAAGACCCAATAAATGATTGCAGCTGTTGTTGCTGGATAGTGTTCCACCTTGAAAGAGAAGCTTGCCGATTTACCCGGATTACTGTACAATGGTCTGCCGATCTAATGAAATTAACCCTCTTAGTAATGTGCAAATATTACTTCTTTCTATTTGTTCCTGTCCTCTGACCCCATCCTCACTGTTTCCCCCATTTCTCTTTCCCAGTGCAGTTAACCCTTCACATTCCTGTCTATATCTTAGGCCTTCTTCTGTTTCTCCTCTTTCATTTCTGTTTTCCCTCCTGCGGAACGGAGAGAAGGGAATACCTAGATTTGCTCGTGCTTCCCATGTGAAATAGTGATCAGTATTTACAGATGGGGTGTACTTCGTTTTAGTCATTTTATTATTTATTTGTAGGAGCGATGTACTGCTTCGGTTTGACACACTCTTTAACAATGCCCGGTTAATAAATTATATGATAAAGCAATATGTCCAATAATTTTGTTTTTGTTAGTTGTGAAGTCATGTCCGACCCATTGCGGCCCCATGGACAACGTTCCTCCAGACCTTCCTGTCCTCTACCATCTTCTGGAGTCCCTTTAAGCTCACACCTACTGCTTCAGTGATTCCATCCAGCCACCTCATTCTCTGTCGTCCCCTTCTTCTATTGCCCTCAATCTTTCCCAGCATCAGGCCCTTCTCCAGGGAGTCCTTCCTTCTCATTAGGTGGCCAAAGTACTTGAGTTTCAACTTCAGGATCTGACCCTCTAAAGAGCAGTCAGGGTTGATCTCCTCTAGGACTGACCGGTTTGATCGCCTTGCAGTCCAATAATAGATTCACTAATAAAAATAAATAAGTGTAATATAACATCAACCAATTTCCTGATACTGCACCTCGCTGAAACCAGAAGCCTTCAGAACAAAACCATGACTTAACTGTTCACCAGAACAGTAGGAGATTACTTTTGTTTTGTTCCACAAAACAGGAGACTCCATCACACCTTCTCCACTAGATGGTGACTTTCAGCAGACAGTCAAGATCTACCCTACTGGACAGAAGGTGTCAATGGGGAAAGAAGATTTCAAAGAGAAGGCTTGTATCACAGGCAATTTATTTTAAGTGATATTTTTATGATTCATGTATTTGTCCAAATTATATAGCCACCCATCTCTTGTGACTCCACGTGGATCACAAAGCTTATCCACCCTCTCCCAAACATACAACTAAAACCATTTTTTTTAAAAATGGAACCCATGCAAACTGTTAAAACCATAATCTTTGAGAGTGCCATCCAAATTAATGGATGTGATGTAGCCAATACAATAATATAGCTAAATTAAAACAATATAGTCATTCACTGATAGTTTTCTTAGTTTGTTCAATGTATATGGCTGTCTATCCCACATGTGTGATTCTGCGTGGCTCACAAAGCTAAAACACACACAAAAAAACTATGCAAACATCATACCTCAATCATCATTGAAACACATTAAAAACAATAAAACCAAAATGTATTAAAACCATAAAAACCACAATCTGTGAGAGTGCAGTCCAATTTATTAACAATATAGCCAGTTGAATGATATAGCTAAACTTAAAACAACATAGTTATTAGTTAATACACACACACAAACATACACACAGAGAGAAACATTGTACCTTCATGTGTATACATATCTGCATGGACAGGATGGGTTTTGTTTGGAGCTAAGGCAGATGGAGTTGAGATGCTGAATGTCGCATAGAATTATTGCCTGTGTTTATATATTATTCAGTCTGTCCTTTATTTAAGGGAAAGTGGATCGTCTTTTAGACAAATAGGGTAATTTTAAGCCAGCCTGAGGAAGGAGGAAAAAAAAAACTAGTCTTGGGGGACATCTACAAAATAGACAGTGCAAAATGGTGCTGATAGAAATTTCCACAAACTTGGCACCAATACAAAAAAGATTTGTCATCGTCGTTTTTATTATGGTCATTAACCAGCGAAAGAAAAGATTTGATCTCTGCAATTAGGAACTTGGTATACATTGAAGGACCACGAAAGGACATCAGTAATCAGTCTTAAAGCCCAGAAAAGTTTATCCTGTAAGGTGGGGATATGGTCAGATAATATTGGGTTTAATTATAATCCGTAGTGTCTATTTCCTTCCCTAAAAAAGGAAGGCCAGGCTGTACATTTTGGCTTAGGTATTCGTGGCAATTGTTATATTAATCTTTCATTCAGCACAAGTACTCCTCGATTTACAACACTTTGTTTAGTGACCATTCAGAGTTGCAAAAAAGTGGCCTGTGATCACTTTTCACACACTTACAGCATCCCTGCGATCATGTGATCGAAATTCAGGCGCTTGGCAACTGGCTCAGCGCCCTGGGGTCACGTGATCCTATTTTGCGATCTTCTGACAAAAAAAGGCAACGGGGAAGCAAGAATCACTTAACAATGGTGTTACTACCTTAACAACTGCAGTGATTCACTTTACAACAACTGTGGCAAGAAAGGTCGTAAAACAAGGGTGTCAAAACTCACTTAGGACAAATGTCTCGCTTAACCACATAAACTTTGGGTTCAGTTGTGGTTGTAAGTTGAGGACTATCTGTATCATCTAATAGCTGACCTGTTAATCGTCCTGACTATTGCACATTCTGCTTCAACGGACGTTAGAAGCAGTGAGACAATTTATATAGTTCAAGGAGGTAAAGTAGACGCACCTGTCTAACTCTGGAAGAAATAAAATGAGATATTTTTTTCCTCTTGCATCTGGAGTTGGGATGGAACAGGAGGGTGAAGGTACTTAGAATGACAGAGTGAAGTATGTATGGTGGGGATAGAGTAGTTTTTATTTCCTTCTTCTGTATCTTTCCTTTTTGGGGTGTAGAATTAACTTGAGCTCTGCTTTAAAGATCCAGAGAAGTTACACCTTTGCTACTTAGATGCGTTTTATGTGTGCAAAATTATCGATGCTTGTTTTCCCATTGGTTGTAATTACTTTTGATAGTTGCTTAGGTATAATAGCATGGCCTCCATAGTAGATACGTTCTGTGGATACTTTTACTGTAGCCCCTAAATGTCTTTTGTATGTAGATGTCTTTAGAATTAAATTTTCTCCTGCTTTTCTTGGCTTTTGTATCCAGCCTGGAGGCATAAATATAATCAATGTTCTAAATGATAATAGTATGAGGAACACATAGAAAATATTTCAGCAGAAAAACATACAGGCTTTGGAAGGCTTTTGGGGGGCGTGCATTTTTGCACACTTGTATCCATGCGTGGATACACGCTTGTGAACTTTACAACTGGTCAGAATTGCTCTCTGCAATAAGCAGTCGGCGCTTTAATTTCTATATGTGCTTTCTGTTTCTAGCTTAATGTTCTTACTCACATTTTCCTCATCCCCTCTCCCTCTCCCTCCATGGACGCACAAGGTATTAATCAAATGAACTTGTAAAAGATGGCCTTTATTAAATTATTTTTATAATGAGTTCCTCTTACCAAGAAATACAGTGTTAAAAGGGTGATCTCACTTAAATTAATTAGCATAAGGGACGCTGGGCGGATAGAAGCGGGTGGATCTTAATCAATAGCAATATGATTACACCTATGCAGCAATTATAAATTATTTAAAAGAGTACCCCTAGGTTACTGACTACTTGCCTTTAAATTAAATTCCCTGTCAATAATTGATGCAAAGAATTAATGTGAGAACACCTTCAGTTACTTTAAAACTTTTTTAAGGTGGCATAAAATATTGAACCGTTGCCTGTCATTAGCAGATAACTTGTCTCTTTTGTAGAACATCATTCTTTGTTAAATTGGCCAAGAAGGGCCTCCAGAGCATGAAAGATGGCTAATGGAGGGTGTTGACACAGAAACTCATCAATTTCAAGTAGGAGAGACATGTCAAAGATCTGATGGATCTTGGCTTAAAATCCTGTGCTCGTACATGCATTTTTGGGGAGTTGTGCTCCTTGCTTATGTCAAAATGAAATTTACTTCTTGAAGGTTCCACATCTAGTTGAAGAATTTGACCTGGGGACACACTAGAGTTTATTAACAGTATTTCTTTGCATGCGTTGAATCTCTCACAAAATAACTTCATTCATTCTTTTAGGATAGCGAGGGTCTCTGAGGCAGGAATTCTTGGATGGTTTTGAATATTCACTCTGGGATTGCCTTAGATTTCATGTATGTCCTCTTAATCTCACAAAAGAACTGGTTATTAAATGTGACAAAGCCCATTGGATGTGCATTTGGGCTCCGTGCTGATTGTGGAGAAAGAGAAACTGATTGTAACCTGTTTCTGTTGTAGTTCACACTGAGGAAATTGACATAATGTGAAGGAAAGGCCACACTTTCCATAATCAAGTTAAAACAGTACTGCTTTTATGCCCTGGTCATGTCTAAAAGACCACTGTAGGTAGGTCTGTTATCATTATCAGTGACTGTTATTGGAGTTATTGTTGGCCACTCAACAAGAGTTCACTATTTGGGGTTGTAATTGTAGTTTGGGGTGGCTCTTAAATATTGTAAATTAAAAGAAAGATGAGCGAGAGAAATATAAATAAACAAGATAGTGTCTTATGATTGCATACAGTGTTGTCCATAGCCCGATTTTTCCATGGATTTGGTTGCAACAGGCTTCTTCCAAATAGCAATCAAGAAAAAGAGGTCCCAAGTTAGTGCTAACATCCCAGTGCACAGTCTGGGTGTGCAAGAGACAGTTACAAGATCTGGAAGGAATCTCAGCTACAAGCACACCAAGGAAGTCAGAGGGTAAGCATCAATTTGCATTGAATGATAGTTTGGCTAAATGTTGCATAGTTACATTGCCAGATGAATCATGATCTTGAATTCAGACATGCATTCAGTTTTCAGCGAAAACAGTCACTTTTGCGTTCTTGGACTGTGGGGGGAAAAAAACAGTATATTATCATGCTCTCCAGCTATGTCCTCTAGCAGAGAGGTGGTGACCTCAAGTTTTTCCTCAACAGCTGGCAACTGATACCTGATCCTGGAGCAATACCAATTCCTCCTCAAGACAGCAGACAGGATATGTTTACCAGAGACAGACCAAGTTTGAGTTTCAGGCAACTACTGCAAGGGAAGTGAACATATTCAGTTGTTTGTTTTGATTGAAGTCTTTAGAAGAGCTTCCTGCAGGTTCAGCCCATAATGATACTGAGATCTTTGCTTAGATGTGAGCTAAACCATAGTATAATTGGCCATGTTGTCACCTTAGTGTCACCTTAGTAGTACTCTAAGGCGCTAAGGATGATGAAATGTTGTCAGAGCATAAACAAACATAGGTACAGATTAAGACCATTTGTGATCTCACTGCAAAGAAAATCAGGAAGATGCAACCACATAAACCATAGTCTATCTAATGCATCTTTTAACACAGCAGATTTACAGTATACCGGACAATGTTTCAGCTCCACTTGGGGAAGTTAGCAATTGAAACTGGAAACTTCAGCAGGCGAAATATATGTGATTCCAAATGTGATCTTATCAAGGTCATCCAACAGAAATCTTCAGAGTAGTTAATGGCCTTCTTGGCATAGGCTATAAGGTTCAATGGACTCAGTGGTTAATGACCCACTATGACCAATTTGCTGGTCATTTTGTGGGTGAAATGGCCTGGAGGCCATTATTATGATAGAGAAGGAAGATACTAGTACGTGTTCTGGTCATGGATTTCTATTGAGAAACCATGATTTTGCAGCTTGACTCAGATCCGTGAAGAATGTAAACTGATTGGGTCACTAATTGAAGGAATGGAAGAGAGAGTTGGAGAGTTGTAAAATCCAATTTAATGCATAGAGAACTAACCGGTGTCAGTGTTCTGATTGAATCCTAGAATCAGAGTTCCATAAACAGTCCAAACAGTTTCAAGAAACAAAGGCGGCAGCCCATATAAAGTCTGGTTTAAGTCCAGATTTCAAAAATCAGGCATGTTATCAGGAATCTTACGGGCTATTACAAAAGTTGTTCTAGTCCTGAATGGGCCATCAATATGATGGTGTCCAGCTACCGGATTCTTTGGCAGCCTGGTTTCCTTTTACTGCCAACTCTTCCAGTTGCTTTTTCCAATGAATTCCCCTGTATGACATGGCCAAAATAAATGAGATGCAGTTTTGGGATCTGGCCAAAATAAGTGAGGCACATTCTGAAATTGACTTCCCTATTCTAGGAGATGTGGTTTATCAGTTATTCTTTCTAGCCACAGCCATAACTAGATAAAGCAAGTACATCTCTGCATTTGGCCAAGGAGTCATGTATGCAAACATGCTCTGAATGGCACATTCTCATGTTGTCCAACTCCAGTTGAACTATCAGCTAAAAAAATTGGCAGATCTGCTCTGGCAAGCAATTCCTGGAAGGAGTTTACCCTTCAAGCCAAGGGTTACTTCCAAATAAAAGTGTACCCGATCTAGCTTGATCCCTTCTCTGGAGGGAGCACATTGAATAATAATGTATGGCTTAAAGAAGATATATTTAGATGTAAAGGCCAGTCATACCTATCTAATAGATAAGATAAATCAGTTTCAGAAATCCTCCAGTGCATTTTATGATTCAGCTGTTATGCTTAACAAGCTGCCCACTAGTTTCTCAAGCATTATAAAATCGGGTTATAAAAGAGCAATAACTATTTTAGAGCAAAGGGGTTGACTTGCTTGAGGCGATTAGTCAGGCATGTGTTGGCATTTTGGTTTAAGTAAACTAATCTCAGCAGCCAGCATCTAGATACGTTTCCCGGTATGTCCGTGGAATTTTATAATTCCTGTAATCGTAACTCCAGCCCTAAAAGTATCTTTAGAACACAAGTAAAATAACCCACATTAAGTTCACAAATTCAGACAAGACGCTAAACCGAGATTTGCTTAATGTTTTAATATAATAAGCTAAAATTGAGTGGCTACACACAACATAAATTAGAGAAATAAATCAAATGTACCAAATTATAGCTAAACTATAGGTGAGAGACAGTTTGGTCTAGTGCAGGGGTCTTCAAACTTGGCAACTTTTAAGACTTGTGGACTTCAACTCCCAGAATTCCTCAGCTAGCCAGGAATTCTGGGAGTTGAAGTCCACAAGTCTTAAAGTTGCCAAGTTTGAAGACTCCTGGTCTAATACTACCAAACTGGTAGCTTTAAGAACCGAGGATTCTCTATGGCTGGGGAATTCTGGGAGTTGAAGTCCCAGAACTCTTAAAGGTTGCCAAGGTTGGACACCTTGCTCTAGTGGCTAAGACATCAGAGTACAGAGATTGTGATTTACAGTCCCATTTTTGATACAAAGCCAGCTAGGTGACCTTGGGCTAATCACTCTCAGCAAACCACTTCCAAAATCTTGCCCCAAAAAGCTGCAGGGACTTGTTCAGGCAATTAGCAAGAATCAACACTGATTCAAAGGTAATACAGGTAGTCCTCAGCTTACAACCACAGCCGAGCCCAAAATTTATGTTGCTAAGTGAGACATTTGTTAAGTGAGCTTTGCCCCCATTTTACAACCTTTCTTGCCACAGTTGTTAAGTTAGTACGTGGTTGTTAAGTGAATCAGGAGGCATTCCCATCGATGTTACTTTGTCAGAAGTTTGCAAAAAAAAAAGTGATCATGTGACCCTGGACGCTGCGCTGCCACTGTCATAAATATGAATCAGTCGCCAAATGTCTGATTTTTGATTACGCGTCCATGGGGATATTGCAACGGTCCTGTGAAAAATGGTCAAAAGTCACTTTTTTCAGGGCCATTGTAACTAAACAAACTGACGTAAATTGCGGAATACCTGTAGCAATAATACTGTAACGATAATTTGAAGACCCAGCCATATATTCTTCTTCTTCTGATGGAGCTCATTCAACCTTATGAAAAGGAAAGGAAAAACCTTTAGAAGATTCACAAGCATATCAAACTAATGAATTCCTTATCTCTTTCCTCCTCTGTGAATAATGAAAGACTTTGCAGTGGCCAATTTACAGTGTGTAACAAACTACAGTTTCTCATTTTCAGCTAAAGCAGACAACTGTGTTTTGCTACAAACTGTGATCAGAAACTGATCATCTGTTGAGCTCGAGCAGAAAGAAAAGAGAGAATGGGTACATTTGTTTTCTACCTTGGTTTGGCTGATTGTCTGAATAGGTATAAAAATGTGGCAAATTTAACAAATGCCAGAAATCTGTTATTGTGATCTTGATTGCTACAGATTGTACGTGAATATAACACTTGCATAATTCACAGTATGTATTTCTTTCCCCTCCCAAAAAGTTTCACAGAAGAAATTTGCTGAGAAATATTAATGGGAAGATTGTTACCACAGCCCTTTTATTTTTACATGTAATTCTTGTTATTCATGTATTTTATAATCTGTCTTTCTTAGTTCTTGTAGTTTAAGAGTCATGGATGAGTTTAATCTGCAGGAACTCTTTTCTCAGTTAGAAATTAAGGTAGGAATATAGTTGAAGATTATAGAAATAATGGGGGGGGGAATGAGAATGAAAGCCACATAAATCCCCCTTTCTTTTTATCCATGCTTCCCATAAGAAATATGAACATAAAATAAATGAAACTGCTGAACCAAATCACTAAAGGATTTCCAAGTGAGTAGCAAATAGGTTTCCAGTAAGGATGACTCTCTATTACAAAAAGAGTGAATACATTCTTGCTAAGGAATTAATTAAAGCATCTTTTTGAACTATCTATTTATAACTTGCTGCTTCCGGCTGCTTCCCTATTTATACTGAATATTCTTCATTTTTCTCTTCAAATGCAATAGACCAGTTAACGGGTTTCAAAACCAGTCATATCATAATATAGAGGAATAAAAGGATCAAAACACTTATGCATTAATATTTTAAATCAAAAGCACGAATCATACAAATCATGAAAGTTGTTTTTATTTGTATCGAAACATACGGTACTATTTTTTTTTTAGCATTTCACACCATCTGTGTTGGTGAAAAGGTAATGACTAAACATCTCCGGAGTTTATATCATAATTCTCAGAATTCATCTAATGAACGGGACTTGTTTCCATTTTGTCAACTTGTATACCATTTCACACACGGCACAATTTGTTCTGAAATGTTGGTTTCCGAACAAAATGAAACTCTTTATCAGTCAAATTCTACACTCATCAGCAGTTGTGGCCTAACCATACTCTTCTCATCAGTAAAGGCTAGTCTTAGTTTATGGGAAGCTGTAGAAGGGGGTTTAAGAAAATGTAGACGTTTCAGTTTTGCCATCTTTAACACGAAAAGACAGAGAGATCTCATTGGCCTAATCGTAACTCTAGTAGTTTTCAGCAGACATACAACTTGTGCAATAAAGTATTGTTTAAACTCTAGGTAGTTACTGAGTAATACTAATTATTGCTAATACTGCACTGGTGAGACCACACTTGAGATGCGGTGTCCAGTTGTGATCACCACAATACCAAAAAAAAAAAAAAAAAGATTTTGAGATTGTAGAAAGAGTGTAGAGAAGAGCAACAAGGATGATAAGTCTGGAGACTAAACCATACAAAAGGTTGAGTGAACTAGGTATGTCTAGCTCCAGGGGTCTTCAAACGTGGCCCTTTTATGACTTGTAGACTTCAACACCCAGAATTCCTCAGCCAGGCACGCTGGCTGAGGAATTCTGGGAGTTGAAGTCCACAAGTCACAAAAGGGCCACGTTTGAAGACCCCTGCCTTAAGCAGATCCCAGATTGCTCACTTCTTTCGAAGCAAGTCCTTCATTAAAGAATGACAAAAGCACTTTGGTGCCTGAGGATGGATGAGATAAAAAGTATTATCATCGTTATTCAAGCATGATGCCTGCGATATAAATGAACTTTTAACATGTAAAATAAATTCGGTTTCATATTCGCTGCCATAAGAACATGAAAGAATTTCTAACTGCGGCTTTACTTTAAAATAGGGGTGAGGCTTCAAACAGAAGCTAACTTTCCCTACTGCAAATCTTAATTTTGCCAACCCGAAGAGGGAGAATAAGCTTAAAGGCCTGAATTTAACAAACCTAATTATCAAGGCTTAATTAGTACCAAGGGTAAAGCTTCATGGAGCACCTGCAGACTTAATTTATATCCTGACAGTGAGGAACAAGTGTTAATGGGCTGTATTTATGTTAATACCTGAACCTTAGAAAAGCAGTGGGATGACCTAGTCTATGTTGCGAGTTACAGGACAAACGTAAAAGTTTCATCTCCTTAATTCAAAACTAACTCCTTAGAGTTCTTTCTTTCCTTTTCTTCTTGGAGAGGATGAGCAGAACACTCATTTGCAAATAAGTGCCACTAAAGTAAGTGCTATTGTTGATCCATTCAACAATTAATGCCTTCTTTATCTTACAGAACAGGGGTAGGGAAACTTGGCTCTTTTATGACTTGTGGACTTCAACTCCCAGTATTCCTGAGTCAGCATGGCTGGTTCAGGAATTCTGGGTATTATTGTCTTCCCACCCTCTCACAGTAAATTGAAAATATTGTCTTTCCCCTTCCCATTTTGTTTGGTGTCACTGTGTTGAAAGCACAGTGGAGTGAGTGTAACGTAGCACATATGGGTTGATGGTGAAAACACTTAGAGGGTCACATCTGATTTATACTTGGAGGGGGTGCCATGACTGGGTGCAGAAGAAGACAGTGGATGACTGTTGGATGGAGTGGATGAATGCAGAAGACAGAAGGAAGAATGTTGCAGAAGAAGGCAGTGGCACACCTGTTCTGCACCCTTCCTATTAAAACAATATCGTATTAAACTCCCGGTACAGAATCATAGGTTACTTTCCCGGAAGAAGAAAAAGGCATGCTTGATATGGACAGGTATGCTGTCCAAGGTATGATGCATATGACTGTGCTGAAGTTTCCCATCGGAAAGACAGCAAGACAGCAAACCACTGCCTGTGACTTTTGTTTCTGAGACTGCTTCTGCAAGCACTTTCGGTTGGAAGGGTCTTCCCCAGTCATAACTTCTATGGCCCCAAGTGATGCATCAGCAGAGAATGAGAATCAAGCTTCCTCTGATTTCTGTCTCACGCCGTGCAGATCATTGTTTTCTTCTGACCTGTTCCGTTTTTTCACCTGTACAAGCATTTATGCAAATTCATTACATCAGGGCTAGCGTGTGGGGACAGCATATTGAATACTTAAGTAATTTATTTAACAACATTTAAAAAATAAATAAATAAAAACAATTGGAAGATTCCTTCAGGGATTTCTGATTACTTGCAACACATCAAGTAACGTAATCAGAATGGATTGCCTTGCTAGTTAATATTTTATTTATTCCATAAATATATTATCCATCAAACTGCATGTTTGATAAATGTCATTTTTTTTCTTCTAGAATAAATGGAAGGCGTAACTTTGCTGAGGCCAACCTCCGTGAATATACATCGTCGGCACGATTTCATCATTATGATTACCGTAAAATAAAAATAAAAAAAAAGAAGTTAACACTCTATCATCTACTTTTAGTGTTAACATTAGTGACCTTGCATTGGACGTGGTTTAGAATTAGGTTAAACTAATTCTCGGTAGTTTATTAAAAGTTGAGTTAATGACCACATAGATTTTAATAATAATAGAATAGAGCTGGAAGGGACTTTGGAGGTCTTCCAGTCCGCCCCCCCAGTCCTGTCTTCTTCTTATTATATATCCCTAACCTTTCTTCTAGGTTTCCAATGGTGTACACATCACCATTGTGACTGAGACTATTCACATTACTGTTGATCACCCTGTTCTTCTTTTTCCTCCCATCTTTTGCAACATTAGATCCCTTTCCAGAGAGCTGGATCTTCACAAAATGTGTCTGAAGTAAAATAATCTGAGCCTGGTCATTTGTGCCTTACGTGAGACTTTTGGGTTGATTTGTCTATGGAGATTCTCAATCATCCAGGACATGGTTATCCCAAAGGTACTTTTCCAAAAGGCAACTGGATTTTCATGATTTTTTTTTCTTTCACAACATTTCATTTCTCATCCAAGAAGCTTTTTAGTTCTTTGGGTTGATTTGTTTGATGTGCCATTAGTATGTTTTCTTGTTTATCTCAGGAGTCCACAACAGTCTCCAACACCAACGTTCAAAGATGTTCAAAGATGTTCAAAGACTGGGATAGGAATACTCTTCCTATCCCAGTCCAACTTTCACTTGCATAGAGCATTGCAGCAAATTCTATGGGTTTGCGCAATCCTTATCTTTGTAGGTATGGACACATCACTCCATTTGAATATCTTTTCCAAGGCATATTTCTTGACTGCTTCTTCCTTTACTGTTGATGGTTTAATTTATTCATTGTCAATTCTAAAATAAATAAATAAAGTAAGTAAGGGGTGGGAGAGAATTAAAAAATCACTAAGGATTTAATAGCCTTTGCAATTTGTCATCATTCATTGTACTAAATATGTCATTGCCTAGAAAGCAAAAGTTAATTGCTGCTATGTTTTCAAGAAGCACCATAATAATTCTTATATATCATAAAGCAAAATATATAACTTAGACATTTTTCAGATAAGCTGGGAGCTGTAAGTTTACAGAAATGTGCATAAATGATTTCTACATTATCTGTAGCTGATCACTACTTAGCATTTGTAGTCTTCATTTAATTAAATTATTTATACTCTATATTGTTTTAAATTATGTAAATGCTACTTTCTCTGACTTTTCACATGAAATAATGGCCAGGAATTCTGGATTCTCCTTCAAAATTAGTAGATACTTTTAAAAGGGTGCTAAAAGGAATATTAAAAAAAAAAACCGGAGTAAGGATAGAAAAAAAAACTAGAAATTGCAGTCTCTTGGGTCACTCATGTTAATCTCCACTTGAATATCGTATTAGAGCAAAACCAAAAGCTTTCACTCTTTTTTTCATTGGATTAATCCTTTTAGTTTGCAGTTCTGTGTGCTGGCCTTTATTTCAAGTAAACACTCATCAGATAAGTCTACATTTCCATTTCTTTCGCTTAGGCCCAGAAAGTGGAACGTTGAGTGGGCAGATAAATTAAAGCAAACTTGACATAGAATTTAACTGTGGAATTTAATTTGGAATCCACTTCTAACATTGCAAAATTATATATGGATTTGTGCCACATCCAAAAGTTTAGTTTTAATATTTCAGATTCATAGTTTGCTTTGCTTTGTTTTAATTCAAAATAGACTTCTACTAGTATGGATAGAATTTATGGTAGTTTATAATCATAGATCATTATCTTTTTATTTATATTTTCTTAATCCTGTTCCTGAGATTTACCTTCTATTTAGAGTGTAATAGCAATTTTTAATCTTTTAAAAGTGATACAGTATACTCAGTTATTTACAATTCCAAAACTAAATATCATGAGCAACTAGATAACATTGGATCTATACTATGGAGGGAGTTTCATGGGTTGTTTTCTGACTTCTGTTTTTCCAATTTCTCGCCAGTAGCTTTTAATACTTCTGTGATATTTGGGTTATGTGTTCATGGTGGATCAAACAGAGTGGTCTGGTGTTCTGTAACTAGCATTTTAGAAAGCATAATTAATGAACCAAGGAGTCTGATTCATAACCCCAAAGACAAAGAGCAAGCAACTTTTACTTTTTCATAGGAACCATGTAATCTCTTTCAATGGAAATTCTTACAAGAAATTGCAAGAGCTGTAAAATGCTTGAAGAACCAGAAGTTAAATTATTTCAGAATGTCATGTGACTGATTAGATTTTGTTATGGTTCATTCGCTAAGTTTGTGTCCGACTCCTTGTGACCCCATGGACTATAGCACACTAGAACACCCTGTCCTCCCCTTTCTCACGTCCATTGCATCAACGACATTCTCTAATCATCTCATCCGCTGCCATCCCCTTCTCCATCCTGCTTAAATGCTCTGAGGTCGAATTCCTCTATCACAGTTAAGTCATTTGGAATAGCGTTTAAGTAGTCAGGAACCCTATTACAATAAAAAGTGTTCTATCTTATTTTCTTTACCAACTGTATTCCCAGAGTAATACAAGCATTTTTTTTCTATTCTAATACAAAACACAGCTTGGTGTTTTGTTTTGTTTTGTTTTTTGCAGGTACTTCTCCCAAATGGTACTTAGCTTTCTAATGAAACCCAGGCATACATGGCATGCAGTATCATCAAAATAAGTCTATATGTAAATTACATGTCTAAATAGCTGTGATATAAGGCAGAATTGTTTTTAAAATATTGTTCCACACACAGAATGCTGTAGGGTTTTGTGTGTGCGTAGGTGGGCAAGTCTATAGAATTCTGTAGCTTAATTTATTCTTCAAAATGCAGGAACGTCTAGTAGTCGACCCTGTATAAGAGTCTTACGGGTTTTGGTCTACTTGGTCCAGTCTGATGACAGATTTACGTACTTCCGATTGAGTAAAGGGAGAAAGGAAGAAGTGTGAAGGATTCTACGATCTAATTATGGGAGGACAAGATATTTAGAAGGTAAAGAAACAGTCGAACCACCAATGCGCAAGTATTTTGTGTGCCATTTATATTACAAAACGACCCATTTGTAATTCCTCTTCATCTCATGTAGATGTGCGCGTTGATGCCATTAGAAATGCAGCATTATCTGCTGCATAGTATTGAATGGAGCTCAAACACTTCTGTTTACCTGTGAAATTGCCTATTAAAATTACAATAAAACCATAAAAATGACTTTTATGTCGCTCCTCTGAGAAGAAGTTTCAATTTACTGGTTCATGTGAAAGTATCTTGCACTTAATTGTAAAACATTTTTAGACAGATTTACTCCGATATTACGTGATGTACTGAATTCATTGAAAAACTGCTAGTGGGGAAATGTTAAAGCAACTCCATCTTTTTATAATCTTTATGTTTATTTACAGGGGGGGATTAGAAAATAGATCTTTTAATCTGTTGTATTTTCCCTATAATCCCTAGCCAGTTTTGCGGTTGTGCATTTTATTTCTTTCATATTTCTCCACTTAGTTGATCTTTTTTTGAGAGCATGCCTACAATGGCGCCATATCGAAGGTATACCTGTAGGAATAGTTGGAACTGACATATTTAACAGTATTCACATGAGAGGTTTGTCAGCTTTCATTGACAATAGAAAAGGATGAGATTTGTACAGAATTTCTTTTTCAGCAAGAGTGTAAAAATGGTGCCTCTTTTTTCTCTCTTTAGAAAGGTCAAAGATCATATTTGCTGGAACCACTCTTGCTCTTCAAATGTTCTAGAAGATGAACACCATCTATTTCGGGAATGTGTAACTTACATTCCTCCTGCTTAATCTTTACATAGTTGAGTTTGTTTTCTTCTGACCTATGGATTTTGCATATTCAAGCCTAATGATTACAATTTTCCCACTGCTAATGGAAATGGAGAAATTGCTATGTATATCCCCAAATAGAGTGACCTATAACTTCAGTTGGTCAGCTGGCCAAAGTCTTCCTCTGCAATAATTCCACCCTTTCCCCCCCCCCCCAACACTTTTTAATTAGAAATGCCTCTAAAATTGCTCTGTGATTATAAGTTTGTCTTGTTAAATGAAGTTGGACACACAAAGTCTCCGATAGAGCTATAAGCAGACTCTCTATGCAGGTGTAAAGATGCATTCCAGTTTGCAGAAAGGATGATTTTCCAGTTTCCAAGAAACAAAACAAAACAATAAACAGCCAACCAGATAGGGTGGGAGAAAGGCCGGACATTTTGAGAATAAGTTGTCCTTTCCTTGCTAAAATACTAGTTCCTCTGCTCAGGATCTGCAGTAGCCTCTGTCTTCTGCCAGCTACAATTTTGTCCTTCTTCCCATGCATGGTCAAAGATCCAGTAGTTTAACACAAAGATGGCCCGGCTATCAGCTTGCTTAATAGTTTGAAATTGTTCACTGGTCTTAAGTGTGACCTTTTCTTGTGCTGTCTTTATATGAACAAGGATGAAAACAGTGCACTGTTGCCCACTGAAAGCCAGGTCCTGTTTTTATATGACAAACCACCTCTTACCACGGTGTGTTCACTGTTCAGCTGTTAAATTTGTTATTAAACTTTATGGACCATAAACCCCGTGGATACAAGGAAAGTGAACAGCACCACTATTACAGGAGTGTCAAAGAAGGAGACATATTTCACAGCATCAACACCGTGCATCACCTGCCATGCGCACAGAATCTCCCATTGCTATAAGCCGGCATGCTTTTATTTCACCTATAAAACCAAAGCAGGCTACTAATGCTGATAATTAGGCTCAACCCATCCCTCCAACAAGTCGGAGCCAGTTCATAAATCAAGCGGAACGTAAATTGTTGGGGAAATACAAAATATTTCAGTTTAGGTACATCTTTGATTGAAGTCCATTCTGACTGGTATCCATTCCCATAGTTTCTTGGGGGAAATTAACTGTAGATTCCCACCACCGAACAAATACAACAGCCATTCTTTAAGAAAAGGTTGTAAAATGTCCCCAAAACGTGCCTTACCGACATCTCTTCCACAGCCTTCAGAAACCCTCCAGAGTAAGTGGAGCCTTCATTTTGGGGAGTTATGAGGGAAAACTGGGTACCCTCAGCTTTTCAGGTGCTTTTAGGACTCACCCCTCTCCCCTTTGGGCCTTGCCCACTTTTAGAACCTGGTTTTCAACATGCCATGCAAATCCTAGCATTAAAAGAATAGTATTCTCCATTTTAGGGCGTTTACCTTTCCAGAGTTATTTGGAAAGCTTTTGATTAAATAACAGTAGAAGAGCACAAGCTATAAAACAGCAAACCACAGCACTAAGCAGCATTAAAATAGCAGCAGCAGTTAAACCATTATTAAAACAGAGTGCCATAAAATCATCCCAAAACAGACTGGGTTTTTTAAATAGCACAGTGTTCTTCAAATGAGAGGAAGGTCACTAAATATCTGCTGGCCGTTGATTCCAGGAGGCCAAACAGCAAGGTCTGCAGTGTTTAGTTAAATATAAGTAACCTTTGATATAGCTTCGCCTTTTATCCTTTCAGCGGGTGTACGTGAGTCGGCTTCAATTCTAAACACTCAAAGTTCGGCTTGATTCTGAAGTGTATTTGGCTTCCTCAAAAAAAGTGTGTGTGTGTGGGGGGGGTTGCGTTCTGAGCTGTTAAACAATTTGGAGATATTCAATTTGACAATTCCTTCTGAACAATCAATCTGATTTGGAAGGTTGATTTGATTCAGAGATTTGATCCAGTGGCCTGAAAAATCAAATCTCTGAAGTTTCACAAGAATTTGGTCTTCAGAATCTAAAACTAGATTCTGAGGCACAAATTCCAACTTATCTGGAACTTGTAACTTTTAAAGAATTCTTGATGCTCCATCCGATACCTATTTGGGTTTCCAAATTGTTTATCGTTGGGCATATTGCTCCAATCCAGCTTTATGTTTCTATCTTAGAAATGTCTCTGCTCTCCTGGTCCAGTATAAATTATGGCATAGATTACCATGTGATTAATTGTGGGCATTTTGAATTATTAGGTCAGAACTTATATATACATGTCTCAGAAGGTGAACATTTAGGCCATTCCATGCAGGAGAAATATCTCATATTAAATCGTTTCAGCAAACCTTAACCCTTCCCCTACTTATAAATGATTTAGTGCTTTTTAGAAATATGATCACATTTTATTGTCCTTTCTTGGGATTGTAGACGATTGTGATCCTGTATCATAAATGTTGCATAGAGGACAAAGAAAGTTATGCCCTCCTGATCTCTCTAAGTTCTTCTATGTTCACAAATAGCATAGCCACAGAGTTTTAAAGATTGAAAGGATCACGAAGTGATTGGTTCACAAGGAAATGGATGGAATTCCATACTTCCTTACAAGAAACTGCTGTTGGGCATACGTTTTAGGAAAGCAGTGCCTTTTGGTTTATTTGTTTACCTCAAGTAGGCCTCTAGAAGCCAGAAGACCCACTGAAATAATTTCAGTGACATTGCCTAAATTTTTGAGTTTATGGAGTTTTGCTTCCAATGGAAGAAGGATTCAGTCAAAGATTGTATCTTCTATTGCACCATCTTAGACTTTAGAACGAATAGTGTGATGCTTTGCCAATTAGGTCTAGAAGAGTCTTATTTTGATGCTCTCTCCCAGTTCCATCCTACTCCATGCATGCACTAATAAAGATTATCTTGACTCAGACTTAAGAAGCATTCTAGAATATTACTCATTTCTTCGGATAAGTTTTCCCAACTTCCCACTATAGACCAGAGATTAGAATTCTCAGGTGGTTTTCTCTCACTCCAAATCCTAATGAAGGGCAGTTGTGGTATGATAATCCACTGAAAAGTAAGATTCTTTCTGTGACAGTTCCAGTGTTTCTTCACCTCTCAATATTCTCTTTTTATTAAACGATGTTTTCTTTCCGTTTGTTTTTAAAACATTGTTAAATTTCTATCTTGCCTTTTCTGTAGGGGCACAAAGCAGCCGATATGGCTTACCTTGCTCCACCAGGGATGTTTCAACTTGGCATATTAAAGCAAAAACCTTGATTTAATCCTGGCTGCTGAGCTTGGGGGCAAGGGCTGTCTGTTAAAATTTAACGTTGGTCAAATTTTCATTTATCTAATTCATTTCTTTTGCATTAGTTTAGGTCATTTGCCTAAGATCAAATTCACATCATTTGTGTAATTATAAAAAATTGTATAAAACTGTCAGCTTTTTACCCTTTGAAAAAGCACCGGGGCACACAGGATTAAGCCATGTTTTAACACAGATGACATAATTTGACCCAAATAATATCAATAAAACATGCAACCCATGTGACCAAGCACTATAAAGTTGATGGTTTTCTCCCGTGAAAGCAAGTTGGATAACCTTCCCTTAGTGCAGGGGTCCCCAATCCCCGGTCCTTGGGCCAGTACCGGTCCGTGGCATGCCAGCAACCAGTCTGCACAAACAAGCAAAGCCCCATCCGTGAGATGCAGGCAGCACACAAAACCACGCACCCTCCAGTCTGCAGAAAAACCTCTCTCCATGGAACCGGTCCCTGGTGCCCAAAAGATTGGGGACCTTTGCCTTAGTGGACCTCTTCCAACAGCTCTGTTTTACATCAGGCATCTTGATGGGATTATCTTCTACAAAATTGGGCTGGTGGGCATTGCATTGGTAGTATGCTTCATTTAAACCCTATAGTAGCTGGATGCCTAAAGACAGGCCTATGAAACCTTCTGTTTATAGAAAACCAACAATCTGCTATAGGTCTACTTCTTCTGGGTTGCATCCTGATGGTCTGGTCCTTAAACCCTCTGCCCAATATTGTTTTTTCTCTGCTCTTCATTGGCTGCTGATCTATGAGCTCTCCACTGGATTTGTCCATTCTTGTTTTGGACTGAACACTTGTGGCTTTAGTGTAATGACTCGAGGACTGTGTCTTAGCATTGCTTCTACGTTTCCCAGCCCCCAAATCGTAAAAGAGGCCATTATGTAATGAGTTAGCACAGTGAAGAAGTAGCGTTGTCTATTGTTTGTAAATTGAACATGGAGGAATTTTGTTCCCTTGATCCAGAAATACACATTTGCAACCAACTTTTGTACTTTTCTTTCACTTAAGCCTTCAAGCAGAGAAGTTTGGCAAAGGAATGTATCAATATATTTTTTGAAGAACTGTACTTTTCATTTTCTCCCTCTCCATCTCCCTCCCTCCCTCCCTCCCTCCCTCTCTCTCTCTCTCTCTCTCTCCACAAATGTGTTCTGTCGAAAAACAAATGCAGGCACAAATGAAATGGACCTGAGCTAAATATTTCTCATCGTTTGAATGATTAATGGTTTGGGCAAAATGAAATGACTACTTTTAAGAACTGGCATTTTCTGCATAGTAAAGAGATGCGATTGAACTGCTTAGTAAATATTAGACGTGGCTATGAAAATACAGTAATCTACCCAGTTTTGTATCCTTGTGATGATTTTATCATTACTCCCAAATAAAAAAGCAAGGTGGACTTCAAGCCAAGGAGTTGCATTCAAATAAAACTTGATGAAGATTAACAATATATATTTTTTTTTGCAAAATACTAGGCAACGGAGGAGTAGAATAGCATTCTTGCTAAATGGCTGAGTTCTGGGACCCCACATTCAAATCTTGTCCCTGCTGTGAACTCACTTAGTTGCCTTAGGCAGCTCTTCCCTCTCATCTCCTGCTTTTTCTCCCCCTACTGTGTCTGTAACACAGAGATAATATTACTCATCTATTATACAGGGTTGTTTGAAGGATTACTGCAGAAAGGTAGTGAAGAGCTTTGAAAACGCGGCATGTGCAATGGAAACGCGAACCCTTGCTGGTGTAGAGAGGGTGCAGGGGGAATGGATGGAGCCAGGTTGCGGTGCAAAACCTGTCAGAGTCGGGGATCAGGCTGAACCCCTGGGAAGCTGACACCCTGAGCTGACACCTGATGAGGTGACTTCAGACAGAGTGGAGACATCTTCTGGAGAAAAAAGCTTAAGGTCTACGAGGACATAAATAGGGTTTGTTTATCTGTTTATTAAATTTATATGCTGCCCATCTGATTCTGCAAAGCAACTCTGGGGGCATATAAATATAGAGTCTTATTGGTAAGACAGGTCAAGCCAAGCGATCAAGGTAGGGCTGCCATAAAGTGCTCGGTGATGCTCTATTTGCCTATTTAAAGCTTAGCTTATTGGGTAAACTTATATGGTTTGTAAACCATGGCTTGTGGCTTCTGTGCTGGGTCAACCAGGACACTTGTGATATTCAATAGAACAGAGCGAAGTCAAGGACACTATAGCACAGGGGTCTTCAAACTTGGCCCTTTTATGACTTGTGGACTTCAACTCCCAGAATTCCTCAGCCAGCGTGCCTGGCTGAGGAATTCTGGGAGTTGAAGTCCACAAGTCATAAAAGGGCCAAGTTTGAAGACCCTTGCCATAGCATGATATGAGAATAAGGTCAATTGTGGCAAATGAGTCTCATTCATCAGTCCTGACAATCCTTTTGTTTACGAATCTTCATTCTGTTGCTGACTTTTTTTAGTAATATCTTTTCATATTTACACAGCAATGAATATTCCATTACTACTACTACTACTACTACTACTATTACTTTTACTATTACTACTACTACTATTAGATTTTCAGAATGTAAGGGTGTCTAAAGCAAAAGTCCACATGTCAGTGAGAAGTGGATGGATGTTGGGAGGTCATGTGGATAATTTTATTTTTCTTTCTACTAAGCAAATTCTTAACTGAAGATTTAGGAAGATTCATTCCAGTCTAATTTGGTTTTGCTACTAGAAGAATGAATCAGCTGAGTGGACTTCCCTGGAGCACTCTATTGCATATTCTCCTCCCCCCCTTCCTCTCTCTCTCTCTCTCCCTCCCTCTCTCTCTTTTTATCATGAAGACCATTGACACCATGTAAACTATGCTGTGTTTGTGGGTTCATCTCTTGAACTGAACTGGGCAGTTTTCCAACATTGGGATTCCTTCTCCTCCTTTGTGATAAAACTATGGAAACATGAACATCAGTTCAGAAGGCTTTAATCCAGGACTCTGGGGAATTAAAAGGAGTACAACACATTTAGAGAAAAGCTGTACAGATCTGCTAATAGACGCCACAGCTTTCCTTCTCTGTTTCTTCCCTTCAGTGACATTTGGGAATATATATATATATATATATATATTGAAGCATCCTAATAGCTGCTAATACAGAAAAGTTGCATCTTTTTCACCAAGTGTATTAACTTTTCCTCTCCTCTCCTCTTGTCCAAAAACTTAATTACTTCCCTTCCAAATAAATATGAAATCAATTCTTGGGTAAATTATTTGCTAAACGCATGACTTTCCCTTCTGATACCTTCTTGGCCTCATTAACACTCAGAACCATCTTCAACAAATAACTTCAACAAATTCTGAAGTTACATGAGATATTAGCGAAACCAGACTAGTAACTCTTAGCTTGTCCAACTCTTTTGTTTCTGTGCTTTCAAGATTTTATCCATGAAGTGTTGAAGTTGGGGGTAGGGATTTATGAATTCTAGCAATGCAAGACGTTGGGAGCGTGTGGAATCAAAGAATGGACAGTTCAAGGACAGAAACACCATCAAAATGGCAAGAATGCCTAACTTTTTTTTTTACATGCATTTCTTGCACTACACACATAAAAAAGGGCAAGGGGCTACAAACATCCAATTGCATCTCCTCTTTTTCCCCCAGCCCCAAATTCCCTGGCTCAAAAACCTTCTTTAGAATAGATGTTGCCCGATCCTAAGCATCCCAAGATAGTGAAGAAGAATCCTAAAGTCTTAACACAGTGATGGCGAACCTTTTAGAGACCGAGTGCCCAAACTGCAACCCAAAACCCACTTATGCATCGTCGGGTGCCGGGTGGGTGTGGCCCATTGGCTGGGTGTGGCCAATTGAGTGGGTGTGGCCCATTGGCTGGGTGTGGCTACAGTGGTAACAGCAGACTGGGTGGGACTAAAAAGTTCAATCAATCGATTCCAACTTTGCAAGATCTTTTTTTTCCCGCGAGAAGTTGAAATTGACTGATTGATTGAACCTTTTTTTTTTGCACACGGCGGCAGAGACCTAAAGCGAAAAGGTTTTATAAAACCCAGCTGAAGGCCTAGGACTGGGGCGACGACGCACGTGCCCACAGAGAGGGCTCTAAGTGCCTCCTCTGGCACCCATGCCATAGGTTCACCACCACTGTCTTAACACATCGTTTTAGTGTCCTCATTCTCGCTGTGATCCATTCTTGCAGTCTCTGGACCAGGTTGGAATTTGTAATGGCAATAGTAATGGTTTGGTTGCAAATACATCTTATCCATGTCGAGAAGAAAAGGCTGCTTACTCGCTTGATACTCTGTCATTGGAACCTGGCTGCTGAGAGCTTTGCCTTCTTTGCTATCTATAGCTCGGTGGTGACTCTTCCCCGGAGCATGAAGGTTAGAAGGTTGATTATTTCTGACCTGATAGGTTTTTCCGTGGAGACGTTAGATACAGAAACCTTGCCGATTTTTTTTTTCTTTAAATAAAAAATTGAATGATACCATGCTTGGTCTGGTAAAATAGATATTCTACATTGTTGTTAGACAATGCGATAAAGAGTGAAATTGATGGTGACTTATTGGTATCTTACTTCCCTCCAGCTATTATTGTGTACTTTTTTTTTAAGTGTCCCTGAAAGGCAAATATAAAACTTCACAGTGCAATACCAGCATATAAGCTTTCCACTTTGCTTGGTTTGTTATTAAGCTGCGGTTAGGCATGGGCAGCAATCTGTGTCCGAGCTTTTATCACTGCTTCATTCTCTCTCTCTNATATATATATATATATATATATATATATATATATATATATATATATATATATATATATATATATATATATATATATATATATATATATATCTTGGGTAAATTATTTGCTAAAAGCATGACTTTCCCTTCTGATACCTTCTTGACCTCATTAACACTCAGAACCATCTTCAACAAATAACTTCAACAAATTCTGAAGTTACATGAGATATTAGCGAAACCAGACTAGTAACTCTTAGCTTGTCCAACTCTTTTGTTTCTGTGCTTTCAAGATTTTATCCATGAAGTGTTGAAGTTGGGGGTAGGGATTTATGAATTCTAGCAATGCAAGACGTTGGGAGTGTGTGGAATCAAAGAATGGACAGTTCAAGGACAGAAACACCATCAAAATGGCAAGAATGCCTAACTTTTTTTTTTACATGCATTTCTTGCACTACACACATAAAAAAGGGCAAGGGGCTACAAACATCCAATTGCATCTCCTCTTTTTCCCCCAGCCCCAAATTCCCTGGCTCAGGAACCTTCTTTAGAATAGATGTTGCCAGATCCTAAGCATCTCAAGATGGTGAAGAAGAATCCTAAAGTCTTAACACAGTGATGGCGAACCTTTTAGAGACCGAGTGGCCAAACTGCAACCCAAAACCCACTTATGCATCGTCGGGTGCTGGGTGGGTGTGGCCCATTGGCTGGGTGTGGCCAATTGAGTGGGTGTGGCCCATTGGCTGCGTGTGGCTACGGTGGTAACAGCAGACTGGGTGGGACTAAAAAGTTCAATCAATTGATTCCAACTTTGCAAGATCTTTTTTTTCCCGCGAGAAGTTGAAATTGACTGATTGATTGAACCTTTTTTTTTTGCACACGGCGGCGGAGGCCTAAAGCAAAAAGGTTTTATAAAACCCAGCTGAAGGCCTAGGACTGGGGCGACGGTGCACGTGCCCACAGAGAGGGCTCTGAGTGCCGCCTCTGGCACCCGTGCCATAGGTTCGCCACCACTGTCTTTACACATCGTTTTAGTGTCCTCATCCTTGCTGTGATCCATTCTTGCAGTCTCTGGACCAGGTTGGAATTTGTAATGGCAATAGTAATGGTTTGGTTTCAAATACATCTTATCCATGTCGAGAAGAAAAGGCTGCTTACTCGCTTGACACTCTGTCATTGGACCCCGTCTGCTGAGAGCTTTGCCTTCTTTGCTATCTATAGCTCGGTGGTGACTCTTCCCCGGAGCATGAAGGTTAGAAGGTTGATTATTTCTGACCTGATAGTTTTTTTCCGTGGAGACGTTAGATACAGAAACCTTGCCGATTTTTTTTTCTTTAAATAAAAAATTGAATGATACCATGCTTGGTCTGGTAAAATAGATATTCTACATTGTTGTTAGACAATGCGATAAAGAGTGAAATTGATGATGACTTATTGGTATCTTACTTCCCTCCAGCTATTATTGTGTACTTTTTTTTTAAGTGTCCCTGAAAGGCAAATATAAAACTTCACAGTGCAATACCAGCATATAAGCTTTCCACTTTGCTTGGTTTGTTATTAAGCTGCGGTTAGGCATGGGCAGCAATCTGTGTCCGAGCTTTTATCACTGCTTCATTCTCTCTCTCT
>NW_015386625.1:103073-107178 GCF_001527695.2 Protobothrops mucrosquamatus | reverse complement strand
ATACATGGGTATAAGTTGACCTCCACTGGTTAAGACCCAAGGTTTGCCCCACAACTTCATTTTTGCCTCGTTTTCCACCATATACGTAGAAAAGGAAACTTGAAATAATTCAGAGGGAAGACATGAATATAGGTTTAAAGCCAAAGGCACCTTGAATATTTTAATATTTGGAGTAGATGAATCCCAGATGTCATCATCCATCCATCCATCCATCCATCCATCCATCTATCTATCTATGTATCTATCTATCTACTGCATCTGTCTATCTATCCATCTGTCTCAAGGCAAAATACATGCACCCTTTACTCCATCTCCCTCTCAGCAATAATCCTTAGGGCAAAATCAGACACAGAGAAAAAGACTATTCCTAAAACATCTAGTGAGCTGCTACAGCCAAGATCTCTGTAGACAGGGTCCCACATCCTAAGCCAGGGGTGGCAATTAATTTTCCCCAGGGCACACGTGAGAAACTAGGATTATTATGGAGGGCTCCTGGCTGCACTCTGCAAGGCCAGGCTTCAACCAAGGCGCAAGTGGGACTCCTTATGCGATAACCACCACCACTTCCTCAGTCTGCTCCAGGTGAGGGGAGAGTGCTATGACTGAAGGGGTCCACAGCGACGGCACAAGAGCTTCTTCTCCCCCCCCCCCCACATCATGCACTTATTTACATTTGATTTCCAATTTCCAGTTGACTTTATGGATCACACAGGGACAGCCAAAGAGCCAGAAGTGGCCCAGGGCCCATAAAATGCCCAGGTCTAGCTCTAACCATTAGTCTTCAACCCTGAACTTTTACAGTGGTAAATGGATGGAGGCATCTTCCTAGCAATGGTTCAGCTTCAGTTATCATCTCAGGATTCTCTGCGTAGAAAAATGTCCATGAGGTCCCATTGCACACTTCCATTTCAGAACCCTTTGTTCCGGGTACATATTTACTTAAAGCATTGCATATATTTATTTTTCATTAAGCCCCAGAGTGTAACAAAGATATATTTAGGCCAGTGGCTTTTGCAGCTGAAGAGCCACATCACCCCCCTACCCTATCAAATGTTTTAGCTTTGAAGAAAGTAACTGATTTTTTTTTTCACCAGCTGTCGTGGTGCTGTTGAAATAATTGTAAATACACTTCCCAAATGTATGAAAACTGAGAATTTCTCGGAAAGGGCTCTGACATTCCCTGAAAAGATAATAATGGTGTATGCTAACAAGAACTTGAGCTGGGGGAGGGAATGTACATTTCTCCTTCAAACTGATCACTCACTTTAGACCTGTGCATTACAGTTTCTTTTAAGTCTGCTATAAAAAGCTCTGTTTAGTATTTCCTTCTCTTTTTTTTTTCCTTGAAAGGGCTCCAGGCAAATTTCCATTGAAAAATGCCACGCTAATGAACTTGAAGTGTAGCTTCCTCCATAAAAGAATTCATTACACGCACAAGCATGTTTTTCTTTTAGCTTTTGTTAGTTTTGCATTCTCCCCCCCCTTGGAAAAAAAAACCCCAAAAGTCTCTCTTTTTAGAGATAACATGTTTTTCCAATCAATAGACTAGGTTTTCTGTTTTCACATTGTAGAACAAGAAAGTCCAATAGTAATGTTGCCATAAAGGGGGTGGGTGGGTGGGAATAGTAACCATGAAAGAACATCCATTTTATTTTCAAGATTTGTTTCCTCAACCCTTTTAATAACTGTTGCTCAAAGACAAAATATTTATATCATTTGGACGGATTCAAAACTCAGCTCGCTTGGGTTTTTTTCCCCTGTGCCCAAAAGGCGTTCCTCACCCCGCCTTTTATTCCCAGTTTATACTGCTCATCTTTCCATTTTTAATGTCCTGATTCCCTCTAGCAATTGACTTTCCTTTTACCACAGCACCTTATAAAATGGATATTCAGGAAAGGAATCATTTGGGAGGGGGTGAAGGGGGGAAGAGGAGAGTGTTAATTAAACATCCTTTTAAAAATCACATTTGGCACAACCAATATGCTTTGAAACATGCTCCCTCCTATAAAATAAGAGTGGATGGTGACAGAGCCTCGTCCAAACAAAATGGCCGACCTTTGAACCTGACGTTCACTTTTGCTAATTTAAAGCATTCAGCTGTACCACCGTTAATCTTATTTCATTACCAATAGTGCCCAGAAGATAAATGTCTGCAGTTAGACTAAAGCAAGGAGAATTGATGCTTTTTTCTCCCTCTCTTTTACCACCCAACCCAACCCAACCCACAACTGTAAGAGGTGCTCAGATGCCCGTTTTTGCTTCTCTAATGCCAGCAAAATCACTCCAGAACATCACAGAAGAAAGAGAAAGAGAAGGGGAAAAATTAACACACGAGAAAAGAACTCTATATTTTGAAGGTTCTTGGCCCTTTACCCACTGTAGTATACTAATGACCTTTGACTAGAGGGGATGTCTAATTCACTGTATTCATTTCCCAAAAAAGATACATTACTTCATATTTCATGGGGTGCAAATACAGTACCCCTCTGCAGTTCTTTAAAACAGTTGCATCTTTTCCTAAAATAAGGAAAATACAATTCCTTCTATATGCATTCTAGTACTTGATTTGGTTCTCAGCATTCCTCACTCACCTTTCTCACAAATTCCCCTTTTTTTTGAAATCGTTCAGTTCCTTATTAGCTTTCCTCCAGGACCAGCATTGATCTTATAAATGTCCCTTATCTCCAGGCCCTGATCCATAGCGCAGTATGTCTGGCAAGAACGTTGTTTCCTGCTCTCTGGCCGTGATTTTGGTTTCATCTGACCCTCAGCCCATGGGTGAGGCAGAATTAAATTCTTTTTAGGGTTAATGTTTTCTCTTTATCCCAGCCCTGTCTAAAACCTTCATCCACTCATCACCTTGGAAGGAAGTCAGATGATTGCAGGACCTAAAATGGGGACAGTGATAATAGCATAGGGATCAGCAATAGCAAATTTCAAGATGGTTTTCTGCTGACACAAGGATGGGTAGAAAACTCTTCAGTAGGGACAGGCCAAAAGAATTGGAGCTAGTACTTCTGAGCAGCCTTTTTCTATGGAATTTTTAGTTGTGAGTGAGAATCACGGGTCCTCGGGCTTTTGGTTGATCAAATCCTTGAGACCGTCTTGGTTGTGCATGCAAAGTTGTTGTTTCAAATGAATGCGGTGGGATTCCGAGCTTCAGAGTGGAAACACATAGGAAACACAGCATTATACTTTGAGAATCAGAGTTTTTACATGACAAATGCAACCGTTTTTCTCCTGCAATACACATAATGTTTAACTGGCTCATCTAGGGCCATTGTACTACTTTAGAAATTGGGAAATCCTAAAGGGCGTTGAATATGTTTCCGTTTTCCACTAGACATACTTATTCTAAACTTCTTGTTCTAAGTTTACCCCAGTAGAGTAGGGCTGTCCTTTATTTTGGTCATTGATCAGTAAAAATTGGAATGCAGGCTCCAACTGTTCCCTCTAGAAGTGAAAAAGTAAGCAGGCAAATAGAACTATTTCTCAGTATTATCTCAGTAGAAAGCTGACCTTGAAGGATCTGTTTCTTCCCTTTCTGCACAAGTAAAAATATGCAAATTAAGAGTGGCACCTCGAACCTTCCAGCGCACTATTAAAAGTTCTTATGAAGGCCATGGAAATATCACATTTTAAAAAGGTCCTTCATCAGCACCTTAGTAGTTATCTGGTTGAAGACAGGGGGGAAAAAAAACCTAGATATTAGCGCTGCAATCTTATACTTGCCTGTTTGAAAGGAATTGGTTGAGGGTTATTTCAAAGTAACGGTATGCAAGATTGTGCCATAAAGCAATTGGAATGTCTCTCAGTTTGACCCAGTGATTTCAGTAGAACTGATAGGCAGAGAAATTTCAGTTTTATGTGCTTCTTACATCATGCCGGGAATAGGGATTGCTTTGGACTTCAACGCATTTCCAAAAGATGCCGGCCAACTTTGAATGACTTTGTTCCTTTCCACAGAAGGCTTTGTGCGTTGTTTTATAAAGAATGCTGTTCCAAGGGATTTTACCACCTGAGGTGAAGACAAGATGGCAGTTGTATCTATGCCAGATTTGATGCCAACTGGACTTACGGTTCAACAATAGCTTTGCAACCACAT
>NW_015386625.1:53073-98073 GCF_001527695.2 Protobothrops mucrosquamatus | reverse complement strand
TAGGACTTTATTCCCCATAATCCTTCACTACTTGTTCAGAATGTTTGGAGAACTTGGTTGAGAAAGTTGGTTCCCTACGCTAACGCTTTTGCCTCTCAGAGTCTGCCAGGGGCCCAGCCGCTCTGTGTGCTGAGATCAGATAAAGCTCTGCTATCCTAATGAAGCCGGTGGGCAATGCCTCGCCTTGTTCAATAGCATAATTGCTCTGCCCCCTTTTGCTCAGCCTCCCGAGTACGGTAAAGAATGATGTTGCACCCTGCTGCTATTTATAACACTTTTCCTTTCCCCCCAGAGTTTGAACAGGAAAGTCATTTAAGATCTATAAGGCTGGGTGTGTTTAAAAGCACACGGAACAGTGCAGCAGGGAAGCAGTCCCTAACATCTGAAGTCAAAGGAGAGGGCTCTAGGTCTGGGAAATTTTGCAAGGGTTGGTGCAAAATGAGCGCACAGACACACACACACACACACACACCGTCAAGGCACATCCCAAGAAAAACGAAAGAAAATTATATTCTCATAACCAGGATTGCAGGCCTATCAACGTTGCTTGCTGTATTTTAATATATCTCGTATATTCTAATGACAAGACGAAAACTATGAGGCACGTAGCGTGTCAAGCTTTCACTTCTTGACCCGGTGCCCTTAAAAGCTCAACATTCGTAGGTTCAGAAGGAGTGCCTTTCACAGGGCCTCCAAAGAGGGTGCAGAAAGCTACGTTTTTCCTTCGCCAAGCCAGGTGGGAGAAGCTAAATTAAACATTTCCCCAAGGGACAAAAGCAATTGACGCAGAAGTTTATCCGAGGCGTTTTCCGTGAGAGAGCTGCAGAAGTGGGAACCAGAAAAGTAAGAGGGTTAAAGTTGGATTCCTGATGATTATAGGGACACAACCATGTATTTGTCCCAACAGTACGGGTAGTCCCCGACTTACAACAGTTTGCTTAGTGACCATTCAAAGTCACAGACTTAGGACCGTTTTTCACACTTGACGAGCATTGCAGCATCCCCATGGTCACGTGATCAGTTTTCAGACACTTGGCAACTGATTCATATTTACGACGGTTGCAGTGTCGTGGGAATCACCTAAATCACCTTTTGCGACCTTCCAACAAGCAAAGTGAAATGAGGGAAGCCAGATTCACATGTTCATATCTGTAGTGATTTACTTAACAACTACAGTATGTCAAGAAAGGTTGTAAAATGGGGCAAATTTCACTTAATAAATGTTTCACTTAGCAACAGAAATTGTGGGCTCAGTTGTTGGTTGTAAGCCGAGGACTACATGTAACATGAACATGGCTTTTAGGAAGCCTTCAGACTATCCAGTCCATCTCACTCTGGTTTCCCACACTCATCTCCTATCCATGTTTTCAATCTTTTTAGCAGACTTGGGGGGGAGGGGAGATTTAATAGGATAAATCTGGAAACCGCTCGGATAGGATAAATTTGGAGCCCCACTCCGCACAGTCCTTGAATAAAAATGTGGCATGCATGCAGCCTTGCAAAATGTGATGGAGGACAAGTTATAATTCAGGCCAATTGGATTCCGTATTGGCTTGACTCAGTTTTGTTACTAATTCTTTGAAATATAAAGAATTGGTAGTTTTCTTATTGGTTGCAGACACAAAACCCGTGGCAAGATCTTGGAAAACAGAGAAGGATTTAAGCATTTCCATATGGTGGCAAATATGCTGGAAAATTGTTGTAATGGAAAAATTGAACAACCACCTCCTCAATATTGTATGGTATAATATGCGCGTATAATTTTGTGATAACATAGAAATTTATTTAAAGCTATTATTTAGAGGCATAATAATTGTTGCTATCCAGTTGTAGTATTTTCAGTAACCAAATAAGATTGCATATATTTTGCCTGTATATATATACTATATTGTATTGCTAATTGTTCATCAGTTATATGTATTATCAAGAGAAAATTGGAACCCCTTCAATTCCTAATATTTTATCCACTGCCCTGAGTGAATAAAGTTAGTTCAGTATTTCTGAGAGTTCTAATCACTTTGCAGCCTCCATCTCACCGACATTTATGAAACCTGAGCTTTACCCTAAACTGAATAAGCATGATTTATCTATATAAGGGAGTTCACAAGTTTTGACAGAATTCTTAACCAGGTTCAATATTTTACTACTTATCAAGAGAACGCATGAACCTACCTGGGTACTAATCATTTGCAATGCTTGGAGTTGCTAACAAGACATTCCAGAATTATTGTTGAGGCTTTCTGGGTATAAACTATGCAATCTGGCTGTGGTGGTGGTGGTAGTGTTAGTACTTTAATGTAGCCTAATTATGGCTTTTGATGAACCTCAACACGTAACGTTGTATGTCATGCTGTATTACTTTTAATTTCACAGCTGAACACATTTCTGTCATTATAACCCTCCTCTCTAAACCTCTTCTTAACTTTCTCTCTAGAGGGCACACAAGGTGTATGACTCCTTCGGGAGATAACATCAAGAGTATCTACTTTTCATCCTCTTGGGTGACTTTTCAGAGGCAATGTGTATTTAAAATCCGTCACATTTTCTCCTCCAGTTATGCTCCTAGCAGTGGATCCTAAATTCACAACACAGGGTCCAGATCCTACAGATTGGAAGGGTTTATCCCTGTTGCAGGAAAGGGAAAAGGGAGCCTAGTATGAATTTTACCATTTGAGGGAGGGAGGGAGGGAAGAAGGAAGGAAGGAAAGAAAGAAGGAAGGAAGGAAACAGAAAAAAAGGAGGGAGGGAAGGAGGAAGGAAGGAAGGAAGGAAGGAAGGAAGGAAGGAAGGAAGGAAGGAAGATTTTTAAAATACAAACAAAAGATGGGAAAAATATTGAAATGATGATGAATAATGACCTTGCATGCTTTACTACATATTAAAGGCTTCCTATTCATTCACAAACATCACTTTTAAAACATTTTTTAAAATCCTCAAAATCTATAAGCAAGATTAAGACCATCCATTTGCTTATTAAATGAGAATTGTTATCCTACTCTACAACTCTGTCTTATGAGTCAGATGCTGGACTTTATGTATTTATTTGTTATAATCAGCTACTTGTTTGTTGTTGGAAATAACGGGTAGTAGAATAAGATATTAGTTAAATTTCAATTTACCAGGTTTTGCATTCATTGGACCGAATTCCATTGAGTTTAGGTCATTTATGCCTATACTTATTGAGAAAAAAAAGGTCTGTGTAACTCTGGGTGGCTAACAACCACGTTACAAAAACACACACACACAAAATAGGAAAGGAAACCCCCCCATGGCCACCCAAAGTTAAAATAAGCCCATTCAAAGGAAAGCCAGTGCACCATATAGCAAAACCAATATTAACAAAGTTCTCAGAATAGATACATGTACATTGGCCTGACATCCTAATACCCGGGGGGGGGGGGTATAATAATAAACAAGGAATTTTATATCTTGTTTTCTTTTTTTCCTACTCAAAGTGTGTATGTATGTGTGTGTGTGTGTACACACATGAATGTTATTTGGCCTTTATCCCAAGCACTCAACAGTCAATGCAAAGGATGCAATCATTTTGCTGGGGTTTTTTTTCCTCCTTAAAAAAAAATAATAAAACTTGACTCTGGCTGACTTCACATTCAACCACAGTTGCTTTTTGAGGTTTCTCTTCTTCATTGAAATGGTCCTTTTAATGTCATCTTTAATTTAATCAGGTAATGTCATCAAAATAACATTTACTCTGTTACTGCAAATTCACTGCATTATTAACTAGTGTAACTGGGGGGGGGGGGAGAGAGAAAAAAGAAAAAGGATGTACTTACCGTAAAATGGTTACAGTTCATGTGGTACCATCTTTACTTGGCAGTTTTGAAATATTTTAGGGCGCTGAAATAATTTGTACTGTGGTGGATTTCTTTTGGTAGAGTTGCAAAATTATTTTGACAAAGTGTCTTTTTGAGTTCCAACTGTTCTCAGAAGTTCTGTCTTAGCCTAGAAGGATTGTGGGTGCTCCATCACTGGAGGCTTTCAAGAAGAGACTGGACAGCCACTTGTCGGAAATGGTATAAGGTCTCCTGCTTGAGCAGGGGGTGAACTAGAAGACCTCCAAGGTCCCTTCCAACTCTACTATTCTGTATTCTGATTGGAGCGTAAAGAAGCAAAATTAGAAACTAAAAGATGGATTTTGAATTGGTCTGGCAAGGTATTGTCTAATAGTCACCCAGTAAGTTTCTTGGTCAAATGGACATTTGATTCTGGATCTTCCCAGCCATACCCAACACTGAGATATTTACTTTGCTCATTCATTCATTCATTCATTCATTCATTCATTCATTCATTCATTCATTCATTCATTCATTCAGTTTCTGTAGCTGCCCATCTCAATCCAACTGGCTGGTCTACCTTAGAATTTCAATAATGTGAATCAAATAGTTCCACATTTTGAGAAGGGATGCAAAAAGAAGGGTTGAGCATCTGGCTCCTAGTTTGTTTTCCTCTCTTAAGGAAATACCTTCAGCTATCTGCCAGGATCTATAAAATGTTCTCTATAGGATATCTCTGACAAATAGAAATTATTCAGCTCTAAATTGGATTTCTTAGGAAGCAGTATATTCCATACAACTAGACTGAGCAATTCTTTTAAATTTGTAGATGAAAGTTAAGGAATGTTTTTGTCGCTAGTCTCTGCCAAAACACAGATTAAATGTGCTGGAGGTTTTATGCACTCTTCTGATTAAGATGGTTCGGGGGGGAGGGAAGTGTGATCTGGAATTAGAGCACTGAAATATATTTACACCTCCTAATAACAGGTTTGTGTTACCTCTACATTCTTGAATAATACCAAAATAAAACTTGAAAGAAACCAAAACTAACAAGTTCGTTCATCCACAGCTATATATTCCCATTCTGATGAGAAATGGTGAAAAATAGCAGTGAAAGAGAAGTACAGTGGTTGAAAAACTTATCCACATACATTTGTTCACATAATATGCCTTGATTCAGGTTTCCCATTCAATTTGTAGCTAGTATGGTTGCACATTGTAAAAGAAGTCAAAATATTTTATAAAAAAAAAGATTGGAGTGATAAAACACGCAGAAAAAACCTGGGTTAAAGTGATACTAGAAACAGTGTAAGGAGAAAGAGAATTAGAAGCAAATCCTCTTTCTTAAGTGGGGAATGTGAAGACACATACCAGGGATTATTTTCAGACAAACAGTTAGAAATGTTATCCATGCAGGCTGGATCTTCACACTATCTCTTGCCTGAGCAAGACATCTTTTTAATTACAAGAGTAGATTCTTGATTCCTATCTTTAATATATGCCAGTAGATTCTTGATTCCTATCTTTAATATATGCCAGGCACAAAGAATCAGGACCAAACATTAAGTTCCTGTTAAGCTAATTTATTGCCTATGTATAAGAACCTAGTCAACTAACAATCAGCACTAAATTGTTGCTAGATAAGAGTTAATGGAATACATTAGGGGTTGGGCTTAGACTTTTTGTGAGAATGTAATGACTCTAGGCTGGTTCCTTTCTTGACTCCGTCCCCAAGCTCTGCCTATCCTTCTCCTACACTGTATGAGTTTAAACAAGCTGGCAATAACAAGTCCTCTCTAGCCGAAATGCATTTACATTGATAAGTATATTCAGCTGAGTTGACCAATTTGAGTTGAGTTTATCAAATAAAAAAAAAGTGGGATAAAAATCTAGTATAGCAATATTTGAACTAGTGGATGAGGCGGTGATAGAAGAAAGATGTCAAAAGCTACAGTCCTGGTGTATGGAAAGTCTTCTCAATTGCCTTATTTGATCACATCAGAATGGATTTGTGCTGATTTTGCTGAATGTGATATTACTCAGAGTAGTGTTTCTCAACCTCAAGAATTTAAGCTGTGTGGACTTCAACCCCCAGAATCCACAACTCCCAGCAAACTGGCCTGAGAATTCTGGGGGCCTAAACCCACTGAGGTTGAGAAACACTGACCTACAGCACGTATCCCCCAAATATTAGATGCAAAATTGTAACTCTATAAACTGAAGAAATGGAATGATGGTCTCATTTTCAGACTTGGTTTTAGACTTACAGATACCCTTGCCAAAGAGATGTCTTATTTCTGAAGATTTTAAATGCTGTAGTAATACATTTGTCTGTTTGTTTTGATCCCATCATGGACCTCAAGTTTCTTCCCAGGACTGCTGTTTTGTTTTTTTTTATCACCCAAAGGCTGCTGTTACAGGACTCCCAGACCTCATTCAATTAAGGCTGTCATATTTTGAAGTTTTGCAGATTCTGACATCCAGTGATCAGGAAGGAGAGACGCACTCCGTTTCTCCATATAACATTGGCAGACAAAACGCGGATAATTTTTCCCAGATAAAGTAGAGTGGGTACTCTTAAAGGGGAAAGTGGTTAAGAAAAACAGAGCTGTTTTTTCTGTACAGTTGTGGTGTTTTTATACTGTTTTTCATTGTTTCTGAGTCACCCGAAGTCACATATTTAAGATGGGCATCTATATAAATTGAAATAATTTTAAAAAGCAGCGTAAAGTAAAAATGGTGTATTTCCATTCCCTGTGGATGTGGATTGCTAAAACCAAGGGAAAAACTATGGTGTGTTATAAATCTGTAGTCACATTGCAGGAAGTAAAAAAAAAAAAGTCAAGCTTTAGCCATACAAAGGGTGTAGGGCTTTGATTTCATGGTTGTTGCCATTATCTTGATTTATTTATTTTTTGACATCCTGTAATGTGGTTATTTGTAACACAGCATAGTTTCCCCCCCTACATTTTAACAATCAGATTAGATCTCTTCTCTTCTCTTCTCTTCTCTTCTCTTCTCTTCTCTTCTCTCCTCTCCTCTCCTCTCCTCTCCTCTCCTCTTCTCTCCCCTCTCTCACCTGTTCTGTTCTATTCTGTTCTATTCTAGTTCCCAAGTAGTTTGCAAATATCATAGGGAAGACCTTAATGCTATAGGTATTAGCTATTGATACTCTACTTTCCGTTCCATTCTGTTCCGTTCTGTCCTCCTTCCCCAATATGGACTAAAATCAATTGCAGAACTGGGGAAATTATGACAGTGATGCCAAAATAAAGGCCAATGAGCAGTTGAGAGAGAAATCTTTCTTGGCATAATCTCTCAACCTCCTAAATCCTTAAAGGATTTTGTCATTAAAATGATTTGGATTTTCTGTAATTGGAATTTCTAAGGGGAATTGACTGTAATTGGTTTGTCTCTAAATGTACTATTCAGATTAAATTGTGAATGCCATAAAAAGAGATTTCCAATATGTATCATACTGTGCTTAGCTTCACTCTGGGTTTTCAGGATTCCATTTCAGTGTCTGCAGACAAATATCAAGTAACTAACTTTGGATATTTTTTCTTGCTTCATTTTTTTTTTTTGAAGCTCTTCTATTGATATGTTTGGAACGATTAACTGCAGGGTACCAGAATCACAGGATTGGAAAAACCTATACTTTATTTATTAATTTGCATTAGTTTTAATTAATGGGATATTAGTAAGGATCTAATTAGAATTGTGTGGATACTTTAGCACTGATGGAAAACTTGATGCTAGTTCTAACAGTTGTTTTAGTAGCCATGAAGGCTACTGAGTCAGTCGCCTGCTAATTTCTCCCAAATCTGTAGAGAGACTATAGAGATTAGTGTTGTATGTTAGTTAGTGGCTTGCTTGAAACATAACTTGTTGAAATAATGGATACTGGCTAAGTTCACACCACTAACCTACAATATTACATAGTATCATGTGGAGAGTAAGTCTACAATTATTTTTTCCCTACATGTTACAGCATAAATTTATTTGCTTTCTATAACATTGAACACAAATTACGGATGTCAAAAATAAACAAGGCCAAAGTGGAGACATTGGTAAGCCAAAAAAAGTTATCACACCCATATTTTGTAGCTGTTTAGAATGTTGTGATGGATATGTGAGAATAATATTGAGGAACAGAAGGAAGAGCCCCAACAGTGATCAGATAAGAAAAATCTGGAACCCAAAGCACGAATGTAATTCTGAGAAAGCATCTCAAACTTGACCCAAACCTGGTCCTTTTGTAGAAAAAGGCAAGGAGGAAGGAGACGCTTTCAGACTTGCAAGATTCTGTCAAAAGTAACCCTCCAATAAAAGAAGTATTAGTACTCATAACTTGGTTTCCTCAAAGGACTACATATGGCTAGGTTCAAGTCATTGTTTGTTCAGCAATCCATAAATTGAATGTAAGTAAGCCACGATGTCTGATTTTAATATGTGAATACATATTTCAATCTTTTGAGATGGACCAGGTGAAGAAACAGACACTATGTTCACTACTCTACTTTGTTGTTATAGGGTATAATGAGAGAACTTTGAAAATCTGGAAGTTTCTCGTTCTTTCTTAAGGGAGCCAAGATGGTTGAGTTTCCTCCCCACCATCTCCTGTTTCTCTGAGCTAAGCAGATGTTTTCGTAACAGCTACCACATATTTTCTCCCTACACCCCCCTACACCATTCTTTGTCAATGTCAAATCAATGGCTTATGATTTAATATGATTAGGGAACCAGGTCACTATGATTTGTTTAACAACTATCGTTATAACAACGAACCTGTTTGGTCATCAAAGGACAGGCAGTTGCCATTTTGGGGGGATCCTGGTTAACTGGGACTTTGTTTAGGGCATCCAAGTTGCAACATTTTGTCACAAGTCTCATTAGTCTTTTATAATTGTGGTTGTTTAGTCTTCTGTGCTTGATGGTCTCTGCTGCTGTTTGCTCTAGGATCAAACAACTGTCAGTGTTGTTAATGACATTAGATTTTCTCCATTAAAATCTTTCCGTTGTTTTGTTTTGTTTTTTTTAAAAAAGTGGGGAAATCACGGCCACATCCCCCTTTGGTGAAGCAGTGAAACATTCAACAAAAGATAGCGGCATTTATTACAAAATCACAGACCGGAGCTTCTATTGATGGAATCTCATAATGAGTAATTAAGCTACTTGGTGGAAATTGGGGTTGTCAGGCTTACAATTGGGGTATTTCTATTCTCTTGAGGATGCAGTTGGGAAGACATGCTGGAAAAGGCAATAAAGGGTGGATAGACGGGGCTTGTTCCAGAAACAGCAGTCTTCTTCTAAAGCACACAATGCCCCCCTCCATTCCCCCAGCCCACCCACCCGCCCAAAGTACGAGCATAAAAATTAGCCTAGAGAAATAACCTTCTCAATGGTATGAAAGGCACTTTCCGAAAATATTCAGAGTGTGTCTCTGGATAAACTTGAGAAATTGTAAGCTGCTTCTCTCTCACCTCCCAACCTCTCACTCTGTTTTTGTTTTCCTCTCCTGGGAATAACTGGCCAAGATATTTTTTTTTTCAAAGCCAGGAGCTGGAAGTGGAGTGTGATGCAAAATACCTGGCATTTAAATACGGCTCTATCTATCCACGGTTGTGGGGAAAATAGAGAATGCGGCACAGAGAGATTTGGAGATGAATGGTTATCTCCCTCCAGCCTCCTCTAATATTTTCTTTTATTGATTCATAAGCTGTACACCGCCCAGAGTGACTTTTGGTGTGATGGGTGGCTGTACAGATAGATAAATAAATAAATAAGATACCTAATCAGAAAGCAACTCAAGGCAAGATGCAAACATTTAAAAGTACATCACAGAATCTAGCAAAAGGAAAGGGGGAAAAAATATCTGCCGTGTTAGGAAAGAAAAAAGAATTAAACTCTCAGCTCTCTGATGCAGGGACATAAATTGTGATGTCCCAGGACTTACTGGAGAAGCCTGAAGATAGTCAGAAGTCGTGGGAACATGAGTGGTTTGGAAGAATTGCTCTTCCAAGATTGGAGAAAAGTTTCATAAGCTAAAAGATGACTAGGTGATCAGTTTTGGAGAATGTTCTTCTCTTATCCCATGGCTCTTTGAGGAGGTTTCTCAATAATGAAGGATTTTACTGTTTCCCAGTCTAATTAGATCCTGGGATCTTGCCAGTTGAAGGTTACCTTCTACGGAATGACAGAGTAGAATTCTGGAACACACTGAAAGAGCAGAGGGAGAAAATGGCATTGTTCTGGATGATCTACCATTATTAAGAAGCTTCCTTGCATTTTAGAGGGGCAGTAGGACAAGCCGTCACCAACTCTTTCTGAAAAGTTAGCAATAGTTTATGGGTCTGGCTTGCATTTTGTGGACATTTTGTGACTCGTTAATTAGGATATGCTCAGAAGTATGTTTAAATTCAGACCGTTGGACACTTCATTTAAAATATTATATACTGAAGGTGGCCCAGCTGGCAAATCTGTTGAGATGCTGTCAGTTATAAGACATGGAATGGGTCTCGTGGCTTGATATCTGACAACAGATGAAGCAATTTCAGATGCCACTTCCATAGATATCACATATCTTTAGGGTCTATAGTAAGATCATTCTACGTTGTTTTTCAAGGAAAAATATAGATGACAAAAAACAGTGATTACATTATTGTATGCTTATTTGCGAGCGAGTTCTATCTCTCTGCATGAAATAAAATTTAGTTACCTAATCAGTTATTAACAGAATAAATATAAGTTATCCCATTCTATTTTCCAACCGAACCCTAACTACACATTTAGGGGGTCCCTCATCTTCAAAAAGATAGAAATAGATTCCTCTCTATGAAATTCAAATTGTTTGTCTCAGATTCCTACCGATTGTATCTGTTCCCCACCAAGTTCCAATTGATTGAAAGTCATTCTGAATTCTTTGCTCTTTATCCTTGTACAGCATGTTTTCTTGTTAAAACCCTAGCAATTTTCATAGACCTTTCTAAATTTGTTTGAGTCGATAAAGATAGCAAAACTCATTTTTCCTTCTCTCAGTATTAATTTTTTTTGTTAATCAGATTTTGTTTTATGCTACTGTTCCATAACAGTGGTGCTCACATCAAATTAAATTCAAATAATTGGTTAAGTACAATAAATTTACCAGGAAGTCATTTGTTTGAAATAAATGCTTCAGAGAGAATTTAAATTCCACTAAACAGAATTAGGCAACATGAAATTACACTTCCATCTTAAATAAATAAAACACTGAATCTCTTTTCAACATGTAAATTATCTTCTTGTAATTTTAAATCTGGAACAGATTGTTCCTAACAGCCTTCAAAGCAATTTGAAATAGTTAGAAAGGAAATCTCTACATCCATCAATCCGTCCACGTATCAAGGCGTATCAACCTCCAGTGACAGCCGTATTTAAGTGGCATCGGTAGAAATATAATTTCTAAATTCAGAGGAATTTAGGGTCTTGATAGACCTATGCTTCTTTCCTTGCTGAATAGCTAAATTAGATCCAAATATTGGCTGCCACATGTAGGGACATTACCAACACACATTCTGTGCGCATAGCAGAAGAAGGTGTATTTTACCATATTAATGTGGTGTTGTTGCTGTTGTTCCATATTCTTTTGTACCTGGACTAGCTGATAGCATGTAGCGGGAAAAAGAGTACAATATAATCAGGATGATTCAAAGCAGTTCATTAAATCACAATGCAATCAGCAGTGAGAAGAAGTGATGAGGTTGCACAATAACAGAAAGTGAGCTAAAACATGTGCATTAAATGCTCTTCAAAATAGCTATCTTCTGATTCATAGGGGAAAGGCATAGAGAGGGAACCTGTTGAGTTTTGACTGGGAATGCATTTTAGAAGCATCTCCAAAACATTTCATTCTCCATTCCTTACTTAGTAGAGGTCCCAAGATGTTATTGGGTAGGGTTCTTTTGAGAGCATGCAATCTTTTAGAGAGGAGAAGGTGGATGTGGTGGAGGAGGACTCTAAAGCAGGGGTCCTCAACCTTGACAACTTTAAGACTTGTGGACTTGAAGTCCACAAGTCTTAAAGTTGCCAAGGTTGAGGACCCCTGCTCTAAAGTATGCCTAGAAGTCAGGGAAGATGAGGTAAAATTGGTATGGTCTACTCCAACTTTCAATACTCTGGTCAGATTTCATTTCATTTTCATTTCATTTTATTAAATTTATACCCCGCCCTTCTCCCGTAGGACTCAGGGCGGCTTACAGCCAGTTAAAAACAATTTAATACAATACAGTAGAAATTTTAAAAAATCATTAAAAATAAATATATAATCGGCCGCTACTACTAAAATTTGGCTAAAACCAATTTAAAATGCCCCTAGGCCAGTCCTGCCCGCTGGAACAACCAGGTCTTAAGGGCGCGGCGGAAGGAGGGGAGATCCGGAATAACCCGGATCTCTGGGGGCAGCTCATTCCAGAGGGTGGGTGCTCCGACAGAGAAGGCCCTTGCCCTGGGGGTCGCCAGCCGACACTGTCTGGCTGACGGCACCCTGATAAGGGCCTCTCTGTGGGAGCGTATCGGCCGGTGGGAAGCAATCTGTGGCAGAAGGCAGTCTCGGATATAACCAGGTCCAATGCCATGGACTAAAATGGACTAAATTCACTCTGCTACCATTTACACTCACTTAGATGTTTTCCTGCCTTGCTCCAGTGTCTACAGATTGATGTGGGAAATATATATAGATTCCAGTTGGATTTATCATATTGCAGGGAGCACTTGGGAGATGCTGGCTACCTCATTCATAATACGCAGTCATTTTTCTCTTGGCAAAGCTAAGAAGGACGGAGTAGCATCCCTGCTCACTGGACAATTTATATAAGTATTTCGTTGCCAATTTTTTTTCCCCACAGGGGAAAATGCATAGATGCCCCTCCACTCTATATTACATTAGGAATTATGTGTGCAGACTCAGTTCTGTAAAAATAGCAGAGAACTTGCTTAACGTGTTATATGAAAAGGAAAAGAGACTTGAAAAGCCACCGGTCTAATTCGGTCTCCCCCCCTTTCCCCCATCCCAAATTATCTTTCCAACAACTCTGGACAGAAAGCTGTTGTTGTCATTTTGCTCATCTTTCAAACCAAGTAGCAGAACAGAGCTTGCAATAAGTTACTCAGCCAATTCATGACTGAGCAATAAAACAGAATGTGTTCTTAACCAAGAGACTCCCACACAACTTTGAGCAAGATAAAGACATCCTTGCCAAACCCTTTAATACCTCAAAAGTCCGAATTGCAATAAAAACAGGGGTGTCTTGCAAGGGAAACCATCCATCCCATCAGTCTATAGCAGAGGTCTTCAAACTTGTCCCTTTTATGACTTGTGGACTTCAACTCCAAGAATTCCTCAGCCAGGCACGCTGGCTGAGGAATTCTTGGAGTTGAAGTCCACAAGTCATAAAAGGGACAAGTTTGAAGACCTCTGGCCTATAGGAACCACTTTGTGCTCTGATCCAGGGATTTTCCATTTGCTTCCAAACAGACCAGCCCACCTGCCTGCAAAAAAAAAAAACAAATAAGCAAAGATGGATTGACTGAAACTGCAGAGGCATGGTTTTGAGCAATTACCTTGAAGAGGGAAAAAGTGTGGGGGATATGGTATTTTTCTTCCCCCCCTCCCCCAGACTAAATAGATCTGTCAGGAAGAGCCAGCTGCAGGATGCCATTTCTAGAATACATCCATGCGCTGGTAAACTGGACCCAGCCAATTAAACATCAAAATGTTGGCTGCATTCAGTTCACAGGAAGACTTATATAACTTCATTTTCATAGCGTGTGCGTCTGCATCTTTACACTTTAACTGACAGATTCCCACAGCGAATAGACTGGGGAGTTATCAATTATATGGTTAGCTGTACACTTGCAATTCTATGCTCTGTAGGTTTCTGACAGAAGCAGGCAGAAAAAGCTAGAGTTTAATTCCTTTCTTCAGCAAGAGTGTTAATATTTTAAAGAGGCCAGGATTATTATTATTTTTATTTCTCTTTCCACACTTCTATTTCTGAAAAGGTGATCATTTTTAAAGCCCACCTGCTACACGTTTCCCCCCCCTCCCCGGGGCATGCCAAAAAGGAAAAACTCACATGCCCATGGAAAAAAATAAAACTCCTCTGTTTTTAGTGGACTTCCCCAAAGCATGGCACACGATGTTACAGGGAGATGTGCTTCCTGTTCAGGCATTGCAGACCTGAGCAGATGTTCAGCCACAATGTACTATGTGTGAGTCTATATCTGTAGCCCGTGCATGGAAACTTGCACTTGAACTGAACTTCTACAACAGCAGACAGCAAGGGAATCCATGCACAATTCAGAGTCCTGCTTCCCACTGTTTAAAACTCTTCTGGAAGGCTTCTATAGATAACCCTTCACCAGATCCTTATCTTGTGAGCAATGGGAGAAGTTTAGCAATCTTCAGAGGTTCCATATTGGGTTATTGAATAGATTAGGTATTTATTTGCTCGGCAATCCCACAAGGATGTACGACAGTTTACGAAAGTAGCATAAAAATAAGGGAACAATATTTCTCTAAGGAGAAATTTACTAACAGTGAGGAAAAATTAACCCGTGCAACGGCTTGCCATCAGAAGTTGTGGGTGCTCCATCACTGGAGGCTTTTAAGGGAGAGAGGCTTTTGGTGGCAGCATGCTCCAGGGGCGAAAAAAAGCAAGGCCTCTTTAAGGAAAAGGTGGAAGAGACAGGATCAGAAAAAGGAAAGGAGGCGAGGTTGTGGTGCAGGAATACAAGCTAATTTGAGGGCCAATCCACATGGAGCTCCGTTTCCATCTGTCCTGTTTGCCATCGTTCGCTCCCTAGAGACGAAAATGGACCGTCTGAAACCTGAGCTGGCCACGAACAAGGAATGTAGATTGGAGGTGGTGACCCTTTGAGAGCTGCGTGCAGTGAAATTTCATTTTGATGTATGCTGATTGGTGTACATTCAAAGTGACAATAAAGTTGTTGTTGTTGTTATTATTATCAGGGAGAAGGTATTGACTGAATCATCCTGCATTATATTACTGAATTCCTGATCCAGCAGCTGGTAATCCCTAATAATAATAATAATAATAATGATAAAGTTGGAAGAGACCTCAGAGGTCATTTAGTCCAACCTCCTGCTCAGGCAGGAAACCCTATACCATTTCGGACAAATGGCTGTCCAGTCTCTTCTTAAAAACTTCCAGTGTTGGCGCATTCACCGCTTCTGGAGGCAGGTTGTTCCACTGGTTAATTGTTCTAACTGTCAGGAAGTTTCTCCTTCGTTCTAGGTTGCTTCTCTCCTTGGTTAGTTTCCACCCGTTGCTTCTTGTCCTGCCTTCAGGCGCTTTGGAGAATAGCCTGACTCCCTCTTCTGTGCAAACGTGATCCCAACAGAGGGACATATTTAAAGTCTTTCCAGAAATACCCTTAGGGGTGATCTCTGTCCCTCTCTGAGGGCATCGGAAGCCTTTGAAAACTGTAAGCAAAGTCAGACAAACATTTCTTTCCACAGATTTATTTATTTATTTATTTATTTAATTTAATTTATATGCCGCTCTTCTCCCGGCGGGACTCAGGGCGGCGCACAACATATTTAAAACCAAAGCATATATACAATCCCCCCCCCTTAAAACCGAATTAAACCAAATTTAAAGTTGTGTCTTCCAAATTCCTAAAAAACCCAGTATAAAATCCACCCTAGGTCAGGTCCGCTTGCTGAAAGAGCCATGTCTTGAGGGCGCGACGGAAGGTAAGGAGATCCGGAATTATCCGAATCTCGGGGGGTAGTTCGTTCCAGAGGGTGGGGGCACCCACAGAGNATCTGCGGCAGAAGGCGGTCTCGGAGGTAACCGGGTCCTATGCCATGAAGCGCTTTAAAGGTGGTAACTAACACCTTAAAGCGCACCCGGAAGGCCACTGGCAACCAGTGCAGCTCGCGCAGCAGCGGTGTCACATGGGAGCGACGAGTCCCTCCCAACACCGCCCGCGAGTCTATAACTCTCCAACTTGCTTATTTTTTGACACTCCGTGTCCCAGAGATAACAAGAACGGCTTTACAATGAGACCATGCAAAATCCATTGTATATATTTGATTCCGCCAGGTTTCTCCCCCCTCAGCAAGAAAGGAACTCAGGCTTCTGAAAATTGCTCTCTAAACACTTTACTTGTCCAACTGTGAGATAGTTGATAACTATGATGGCTGGTTCCCTCCCCCTCCCCCCACCACCACCACCCTACCATCACTTTCCACCGGCAACCCCTCCCCGCCTTGTAATTTTGTCATATAAATGCAAACTTTCCTTTCCCTTTTGGATTTGCAGGCGGGGGGGGGGTGTGGGGGGGTGGAAGAGCAGCAAAGTCCCATTTTGCAAGCCAGAGAGAAAGTGCCGCCCCCGTTGAAAAGGACCCATTTTACCCTCGCGTTACATTTGATAATTTCCCCAAGATACCGGAGCAAACTCAGTGGCAATGAGCAAGAAAGCAGACAAAGGGAGAAACCGGTTTGTTTGCAGGAAAAAAAAGGAAAAAAAAAGCTGTGTTGGGTTTGGGGGGGGAGCACACCAAAACTTGGACTGTTTGGGAGACAGTGGAGGAACTGGAAAAAAAAAAAGAAAAGAAAGAAAGAACGAAGGCTCTGAAAATTGCTTTTTATAATTAAAAAGCTGGGGGGGTGGGGGTGGGGGTGGGGACGGAGGTGGGGATGAAGGAGGAAAATCTCAGATTTTTGCATCTTGAATATTTACAATAAAAGCTTCAAGTGCTTGTCAAGGGAGCTAATGTGTCATTAGCCGGAGCTGCTGCACGGTCTCTCCTTTGGACATGACAGTGCAGGAGGATAAGGGAAGAGTAATTATAGCTCAGCAGGGCTGCCACGTGTGATAAATGAGTAATCAGCGCTCCAAAGTCCGTCCTCAAAGGAGGGCTATTACGGGCCTTATCAGCTGCAAGCCCAGGTGTAGGGCAGCTCAACCGGAGGCCCAGGCCCAGCGTGGACAGCTCATTTTCAGCCAGAAGTTGCCTGCTCTTTGTGCTTGTGTGCTTGTCTCTTTGTGCTCATGCCACAGGGATTTCTGCCAGTGCGGGTTTCTACCAGTGTCTCAAACTAATATTTTAACCTCCTTATTCTCCGGAGCTTATTTGCATGAGGAGTTGTGCACCCTCTGTATGCTTTTTGTTAATGCGTGTCGCACAGGGTTTGCAAAATGCAACATGTCCCCAGTATTTTACTTGGGTTTCCTTCACTCCTCTACTGTCTCCTCCTCCTCCTCCTCCTCCTCCTCCTCCTCCTCTTCCTCCTTCTCTTCCTCCTCCCCCCCCCAACAAGGCTCCAGTTTGCTGCTACACAACTTCCCAACATTGTGAGGGAACAAGCTTCTACTTTGCGGTGCTGAATCATCTGTCTGCATTCAAGTGTTTATGGTTCTGTCTGCCTTGATGCCGTTGTTTATGGTGAACAGAAGTAGTTACACATCAGACACAAGTTCGCTCTTTGAGAAAAGTTAATCAAACCCTAATGCACGCAGTAGGTCCCTGAAAGCTCTATTGCATGCTATCAATACCGATATTTGCAAACAGTGCAATAAATCTCAGGGGGTCTTCTCCTTCCCCTTCTCCTGAAGATGAGACAGCTATTCCTTCTCCTCTTTCTCCTCCTCCCTCTTTCTCCTCTTCTTCCTCTTCCTCCTCCTGGTTTAAAAGGCAGCACCACTTTTTAGCCATTGTTGCTTTTTAAAATAAATATATTCTAAATATATATATATAAATAAAATCAAGAAGCTGCATGTTCAGTGGCAATGGACATCAAAAATTATGACTCCAATGTGCAGCTGCTTATCAAAGGAATGTAAAGTGAAGAGCCTGGTTATTATCTGGGGGATCAGATTTCCCCCCTCCCTTTCCAAAAGAGGCAGGGAGGGGGCAGAGAAAGACTGGGCCGAAGAGGCACTGCTTTCTGAAGAGATAACCGTGCAGACAGGAGCTCTTGGGGTCTGGCGGGGCAGGAAGGTGGGTGGGAAAATGTCTTCATGAAATTATCTGTGCATAAGCGCAAACAGGTCAGGCTGTAAAGGGGGGGAGAAACTGGAATCAGAAAGGGGGGGGGAAACTCATTTCGTGGCAGTTAATGGCAAGGAAAAGCAGGCAGGGACGGATTGTTGTAACAAAAGAGCAGATCTTCAGTCATGGTCATGCACCCTTTGTCAGACTGCTAGCGCTTCTCTTCAAGCGCCTCGAAGCCATTATTGTAAGGTGGAAAAAGCAGAAAGAAATCCTCCCTCTTGGTCACTGGAAGGGCAAGGGTAGAGGGGCAACTGTTGTGTCGTGAGGGTCAGTGTGTATGCGCCTGCGTTTCCTTTCGGTGCTGTTTGTTCAAAGCCCTTTCTAATTCCCTCCAGTGGAAGTCCACTGGGACCCAGGAAAGGTCACGGTGCCCCTTCTGAGCAGCATGCTCTCTTCCTGGGTGACTTTACTGCCAGCAGAGATGATGAAAAGAGACTCCAAAGTCACCTTCTCCTTTTTGTTTTTCAACAGGGACCTTAAGAGTAAGGTCTAAACTTCAGGGGAGGGAATAACATACATGCTTGGCTGACTGGCAATTTCTGAATCTAACAAAGACCCTCAAACATTGTGGGATATAATCTCTCCTCTCCTCTCCTTTCCTCCTTTTCCCTCTTCTCCCCTTCCTTCTTTCCCCTTCCTTCCCTTCCCTTCCCTTCTCTTTTCTTCTCTTCTCTTCCCTTCCCTTCTTTTTCCCTCTTCTCTTCTCCTTCTCCTTCTCCTCTTCTTTTTCTTCTCCTCTCCTCTCCTCTTCTCTTCTCTACTTTCCTCTTCTTCTCTTCCCTTCCCTTCTCTTCTTCTTCTTCTTCTTCTTCTTCTCTTCTTCTCCTTCTTCTTCTCCTTCTCCTCTTCTCTTTTCTTCTTCTCTCCTCTTCTCTTCTCTTCTCTACTTTCTCCTTCTTCTCTTCCCTTCTCTTCTCCTTCTCCTTCTCCTCTTCTCTTTTCTTCTTCTCTTTTCTTCCTCTCTTCTCTTCTCTTCTCTTCTCCCCCTCCTCTGGTTGTGGCAGATTCTTCAACCACTCTGTGTGTGTGTGTGTGTGTGTGTGTGTGTGTGTGTGAGAGAGAGAGAGAGAGAGAGAGAGAGAGAGAGAGAGAGAGAGAGAGAGAGAGAGAGTGAGGGGGAGGGTGCAAATAAAGAAACATTTATTCAATAACATCATGAGAAAGTTTCCTTTGAACATTTCTAATTTGCAAACTCAAGTGTTTTGTAAATTATGGAAGCCCAGTTATTACTTGGAGGCTGAATAAAAATGGGTCATCTAATAAGAAGAAAGATGAAAAATGGTGCCACAAATGTTGTTTAAACAGTTCATTTTTCTGTCCTCCCAGCATCTCACCCACCCCCGTCTGTTCTCTCGCTGGCACACGCACAAATACCTTTCAAAAGGAGCTTGTTCTTATATATTTATAGGCCAAGTAAGATTGTGCAGGACCTCACAGCTGATTCTCAGGGCTGCTTAAGTGTGAAGAGCAGGAGTGACATTCTCGTCTTTAATAAATCACTATAAAACTCTTTATGAATCCTGCAATTTATCATTTTTAAAATACAAATGGGAAAAAAAAACTACCACTACAAATAAAAAAGTGATTCACCCTAGTGTAAATAAATGTATATATGTTCATTAAAAAAAAAATCACATGCAATCAACCAGATCACATGCAAGGACACAAACACACACACACACACACACACACACGTTCTCTCTCTCTCTCAAAAACAGGGGAGGGGGAAATTTGGAGGTCCAGAAGAGAAACATCAATATTGATTAGATTAGATTTTGAGAACTATTTTTTCCCCTTGACTTACATGATGGTTTATTGTCAAGATTGCTGAATTGCCATGAGGTGGTGTTGATGCGGCATTAGGATGCTGCAAGCTTTGAGAAAGTTGCATTTGTATTTACAGAGGAGTAAGAAATCTCTCTTTCCATTAGACCTACTCCATGTCTTATGAGGCAATGGGCCACTTTCAAGTCCTCTTTTTTCCCTGTGGAAAATGGTTTATGTTGCAGGAAACTCATTACTGTATTCTAGGCATGTGCCAACTCTCTGCTAAAGAACCATGTAAACATGAAAAAGTATAAAGAGTATTGCCTAAACAATCCCCGTGTTTCCCTGCCCTGCATTTTCTTGGAGCAGAGAGCAGAAACAGGGGCACATGGTCTACCATGCCCTTGCTTGCAAGCATTCAGATATTGACCAGAACACTTATACTGATTGCAATGTCATGAGTGTTTATTCAGAACTAAGGAACCGCTGAGTTCTTCTCCTTCTCCTAAGAAGTAAGGTTAGCATTGAATGCAACCTGAACTTCAGTCATAGAGAACAGCAAGCAAGCATGAGCGTTCAACAGCCATCTGTGCTCCCAAAGCCGAGAGAGAGAGAGAGAGAGAGAGAGAGAGAGAGAGACTCCAGCAAGGCCTTCCCTTTTGTACTCAAGCTCTTAAAGGGATACAGACTCCTGCTGAGTCATTCCTAACAGTGTATCATTCATCTCACATTATACAAGCTGGTTAGCTTCTAAATCAGAGGTCCCCAACCTTTTGGACACCAGGGACCGGTTCCGTGGAGAGAAGTTTTTCCGCGGACCGGAGGGTGTGTGGTTTTGTGGGCTTTGCTTGTTTGTGCAGACCGGTTGCTGGCATGCCGCGGCCCGGTACTGGTCCACGGACCGGGGGTTGGTTACAATGACAAAGTATGGATTGTAATTTAATGGGAATTCTATTGAATTGATTAAAATCTATGATAGGATCTAGAAGGGAGATGATTTTGATTTTAAGATGACTTCTTCCCTGGTCCTTCATTGCGAAGATCATAGAGAAAACAAATTACCTGTTTCCTTTACCATAAATTCAGCAAATCGTCTATTTCAAAAGTATATTATTATTTTTTTTCCTTTCAAGCAAAAGCAGTACATAATGAACCAACATGTATCTATTAATTGCAGTTTGACTCTAAAAATATGGATTGTGGGTATCATTAGCAAGCATGTAGGAGTCCACTTCAGCAGGCTCCCTTTTAAGCTATTAGACAACATACATTATACACAGACAAAGAAAATAAGTTGCCGAGTGTTATTTTTTAATACCCTCAGAGATTACTGTAGCCATTGGGTTTATTTTTAACTAAGGTTTGCTCCCTTTATGTTCTAAGGTTGTAATAAATCACTCGTGTGATAAATTACAATATATTATACACACACAGAGAGAGACGTATAAACAAAAAGCAAAATGTCAAGTGGAACAAATGGCAGATTGTGGGGTAATAGAACAAGGGAAGTTTCTTGTGACTTTGAGCTAGTTTATATGCTCAAGAAGAGACTCTCTCTCTTTTCTGTTCCCTTCAATTATCATGGCAAACCACTGTCTTTTCCCCCCTTGCACTTTTAAGTGGTATATATAGGTTATATACATGTAGACTTTGACTTACAGTATAACCATTCGTTTAGTGATCATTTAAAGTTACAAAGACGCTGAAAAAAAGTGACTTATGACCGGTTTTTCCACACATACGATCATGGCAGCATCCCCATGGTCAAGTGTTTGGCAATTGGTATGTATTTATGACTCCTCGTTTCGCCCAACTGAAGATTACACACAATCAAACAGACACTAGCATTTTAGTACTATATAAATTAGCTACAGCAGAAACCAGGATCCACATTCGTAATAAGAGAGCATTTTAGACTATTAAACCCTTCTCTAACTCCTATTACCTTGATGACACTCTCCCCAAGCTTCATCTATGGGACTCAGGTTTACAAAGAGATGGAAGTTCAATTTCTAGCTATTTGCATGAAAAGGTGATAGATGACAAGGTTGGTCCCATGATCTACCTTTCCCATCTCAAAGGGCAGGAGACTTTGTAGGACTTTTTATCCTACTTCTCCTTAATCACCTTTCCTGAGCATTACTGGTGGGTGGATATCAGCAACCTCTCCACCTTCATAGGACAATGAGGTGGTAGAACTTGCCACACTATTCGCTCTTTTTTATTAAGTTATTTTGTGGGACATTGATTAAATCTTTTATTATTATTTTCTCTTTTCAAGCAAAAGCTGGTTTGCTGTCAATCAAGAAGGGCCAATTTACTCTTCTCTGAAGTCTAAATTAATGCCAGGCTGAGAAAAAAAGTAATAATTCCTGCCAAAAAAGTTTACACCACCAAAAAAATGTGAAATAATTGCTCAAGGACCTTGAAAATAGAATGACCGCCCTAAACAGATACCTCTTTTGCAGAGTAAAAAAAAAAAAAGTATCTGGAAAATTGCAAAAGACTCAGATTCAGCATCCGTCCAAATTCATTTCTTGCAGAGGACTTTGAAAACTGGGTGGAGGGGCTATAAGTTACCCACCCACTTTATCATGAATATAAGTTTATATTTCTGCATAGTTTAAAATGCCCATGAAGATTTGGGGAAAGATAAAGATAGCAATTGCTTTTCTTCTGTGCCAGATTTTGTTTGGAGGGGGATGTGATTTTTTTTTTCTCCCACACAATGATTGCTGCACAGGAGATGAATGTGTTTTAAAAAGCAACTCCCAGAAAATAGTTTAAAACAAGAAAAGCTAAGTAAAGATTTAAAGTAATATGGTGGCAGACCTAACTTTAGAAAGCCAGTTTGGTGTAGTGATTAAAGCACCAGGCTAGGGACCGTTAGTTCTACTTATCGATCTTTCCAAGGAAAGATCCAACCTAGAACTAAGGAGAAATTTCCTGTTAGTGAGAACAATTAATCAGTGGATCTGCTTGACTCCAGAAGTGGTGGGTGCTCCAACACTGGAGGTTTTTAAGAAGAAATTGGACAGCCATTTGTCCAGAGTTGCATAGGGTCTCTTGCTAGCACTGATGATGTTAGCTAGTTGGGTGATGAAACATCTACAAGAAAACAACCAAGCTCAGAGAGCACCAAGGACCACACAACACACTATTTCCCCTTAATGTATGCAAAATAACTCAAGTGAAGGAGAGACTCCACTTCCTAAGGCAGATTATTCTGCTTTTAAATGATTCCCATTTTTTGCGGATTCCTCGGTGTATGAAAACTATTTTAGATGTTAACAACCAGACAAACTTGCCCAGTTCTTCACTGATCTTCAGGGAAGCTGAGATATTTAAGGGTCTCGGGAGATACGTACATTCTCTCTGCAACCCAAGAATGAAAAACAGATCTGTTTGTGCACTTTCTTCGGATAAGTATCTGAAGTGAAGCAAGAGCATAATAGGCAAGTGTTGCAATCACCGAGACCAGACATGTCTCTGCTGTGCTTCCTCTCAAGGTTCAGGGTCAAGTTTTAAAGCCAGCTCCTTCGGGTTCCACAATTCCAGAAGTGGAGCACAAATGTAAATCATTGAAAAATGAATCAGTATGGTTTCTAGCCCTCCAAAGACTAATATTATATTTATGGATTTAACTCCACTGGGAAATGTAAGCAAGGCTTGTTCTAGCTGATTCAGGCAGACGAGATGGCAAATGTTATATCTGCAACTTATCCTTCTGCACCAATTGCATTGGTGCTACTCTTATTGTTATTATTATTATTCCTGCATCTAAATATAGTCCCATGTGAAAATATCTTCCAGGCACATTGCATCTAGATATTGTCCAAATAATAAATATCCCCATTTTTACCTTCTTTTTTTCCCTTCTTTATCTCTATTTACGTTAAAGACTGGGACAGCTTCTCGGCAGGCTCAAATAAATATACTGTATGGCATATATTAATCTTTGTGGAGGATGGAAAAATAACTTGATTTTCCAAAGATAGCTTTAAAAACATATGGGAATTATCAGAAGCAAAGCAATTGTGAACTCATTTGTTACTTCAACTGGATTCCTTATGATTTATTTCCTGTAATAGATGTGCAACTGTAGAGTGATATCAAGAGATTTGTTTTGTCTTGTTTTGTTTTGAAATGCCACCTGGTGTTTTTGTACACGTCCATGTGTAAGCTCATGGAAATCATCCAATGTCAGATCTGAAATCTCAATTAATGTATTATTGAGAAAGAGGCAGGTCGGGACCCTGGCAAACAACAAAATTAAAAGTAGAGTTGGGAAACTGGAGATTGTAAGTCAGTCAATGGTAGAAATAATTTGTGTTGTAGTTTTGGCAGTCTGAATAACAAAATTCACACTAGAATAAACCAGATCCATCACCTCCAACAAAGGGGTAATATGTACCCTAACCCAAGGCTTGGAAGAACCATCACGTTCTTCCTGAATGCTATCAGGGTGAGACACGGAGGCATAGTGGCTTAATGGCTCTGGAGATAGTCTTTGCTCCAGCAGTTCAAGTCCTAGCACTGTGTGGTAGGATGAGCCCCCATCACTCATCTCAGCATCTGTCCACCCAGCAGTTCGAAAGCATGTTCTACGTGAGTAGATAAATAGGTACCACTTCAGTGGGGAGACGAGCCAGTGCTTTATGCGAATAGTTAGAATTTTACCGGTGCTGGAGCTTCCCAATTTGCAACGTCCATTTGCTAACTCGCACCTTGGGAAGCACGTAAGCCTGAACCAAACAGGGCTAGGAGTCTTAGGCAGCCAAACTACTACTCTGCATTAATCTGTAATCTCCTGGCTAATGTAACAACCGTGTTACTAATTTAATAACTGCAGTGATTTCCTTAACAACTCTAGCAAGAAAGGGCATAAAATGGATCAAAACTCAACTTAATAACTGTCCTGCAACAGAAATTTTGGGCTCAACTGTGGTCATAAATCAAGGACCTACACAATGGTTGCTTATAATAGGAGTCATACTCAAGGTTGCTTTTCTCCTGTTGTATGACAATGGTTCTGGCTTATGCTCCGCTGTCTTTTTACCCCACCTCTAACTATAAGCCTAATATACCATTCATTAATTAGCCTGCCTCCGAAATCCATCCTAAATATTATCAATATGTGGACTTATCCCACTGGCTCAGGTGTATGTAAAGAAATGACATTTATTGATATTATGAATATAAATTCAATTGACATTTATTAGCATTAGCCAATAAAAAATTAATTTGGGAAAGCCTAGATGAAGCGCCTGGATTATTATAGAGATACTAACGTTAATGGAAACCAGGCTGGCATTTTTACCAAGCATCTTTTCCCAATAACATTTAAAGCCTTTTAGATGTGACTCGCTGGATGCTCATTGTGGATGTTCTTCCATTCTTCCAACCGTTCTTTTTCTTTAAAAAAAAAAATGCATAGCAGTGGAGGAAGCAAGAAACTCCAGACCCAGCTTCATGAGGTTTGGTCTCTTAGCAAGAGGATTATAGTTTATTTTATCTTATTTTTCCTTAACATTTTATGTCCGCGTGCATGAGAAAGAGGGGGGAATTGTGTGTCCATGTGCATATGTATTTCTCCCTCTGTGTTATGTATGTAGGGTATATGTACATACAGATAGTCCTCAGCTTATGAGCACAATTGAAGCCACAATTTCTGTTGCTAAGGGAGACATTGGTTAAGTGAATCTCGCTCCATTTTACGACCTTTCTTACCACAGTTGTTAAGTGAAACACTGCAGTTGTTAAGTTAGTAATACAGTTGTTAAGTGAATCTGGCTTCCCCTATTGACTTTGCTTGTCAGAAGGTTGCGAAAGGTGATCGCACGACCCAGGATACTGCAAGCGTAATAAATACGAATCGGTTGCCAAGCCTCTGAATTTTGATCACATGACCGTGGGGATGCTGCAACTGTCCTAAGTGTGAAAATGGTGATAAGTCACTTTTTTCAGTGCTGTTGTAACGTTGAACGGCCTCTAAATGGAATGTATGTTGCGGACTACCTGTATAACTTCTTTTCAGCACCGCTTTCCAAAAATAGCCCTCCTGAAACTCTGTGCAGCTGTTGTCTGTGTGGTGTGTGTATGAGTGTGCATGCATGTGCAGTGGGTAGGTAAGTAGAGACAATATGATTTGGGAAAGGAATGCTCAGAAGAGTATGTCATTAAAACACTGCTGTTATTGCATTGATCAATGCTTATCAGCAGCAGCTATATAATTTAAACTGTAATAATCTGTATCTATTTAGAGATACGTCTAGTTGGATAGGAGGGCCATCAAAGGGACAAAGGCATCAGTGATGTTCCACATGAAAAGTGAAATAGCTACTAAGCAGTAGTAGTAGTAGAGTTATAGTAACCAAAATGTCAACTTCTGCTTTTAAATTTCAAAAGTAATTTTTAACGGTAACACCTCTGACTATTCTTTCCTTCTCCTTTTTCTAAACCAGAGGTAGACAACCTTGGCTCTTTTATGACTCGTGGACTGCAACTCCCAGAATTCCTGAGCCAGCATGGCTCAGCTTGGAAACCTCTCCCTTTCGCCTCAGCATGGCTGGCTCAGGAATTCTGGGAGTTGAAGTCCACCAGTCATCAAAGAGCCAAGGTTGCCTACCCCTGCTCTAAACAAACAACCAGCAACCAACTGAGGATACTTACAGTTCTGCAAAATGAAACCTACTTTATCTGCTAGGCCTAAATTAAAGATCCTGGCTTTAGGTGCTGATTCAGGCCAGAGGCACATCTCACCAAGGGTGCTTTTTAACTCTGGTATCCCAATAGTAATTTTGGAAAGAAAATTACTCTACATTTACCCCATTGGGCCAAGATCATTGGGGACTTCTATGGATTTTGGGACCATTTCCTGTTGAGACAGGCAATAATTGTTTTAGACATTACACTCACCCACCCTCCAAAGACTCATCATTCTCAAAGATACTATTTATAAAAAGTGGGCTGCCCTATATGGAGACAAGCATGAACAAGAAGGCTATGAATAAATAATGGAGTCTAATTTTCCATTATTACAGCTATCATTTAAAAATGCATGTCTGGCAGGACATTGTAATGATTTTGTATTACTTAGGAAAACTTCTATGGTTCTTCTTCTCTGTCTTCCCCCCCCCTCCAAGCCCTAACCCAGTTCCTTCATTACTACTTCATTAGATTTGATTTCCTTTAGTGTTTTGCAGGGTTTCTGAAGCAAACAATCAAACAAATATAGTGGCTTTAAAAAATGCCTCTGAGATTGCCAACACTTTCGATGCTTCGAGTGCCCCCTTTCTTCAAATGCTCTGAACATGTTATGTTTTGGCATCCATAGCAAAACCCATTAGCTGTGACAGGTTAAGATGCCTCTGTAGACTTGACCACAAAGAAGCTGAAAGCATGCCAACCATCCCTCCTTATTGTTGCACACAATGTGCCATGTAGCAAAAGGAAAAGGCCAAATCCATAACTTTCCTTTTAGGTTTCCTGACCTGAAGAGTGGGCAAATTTTCTGCGGCTCTGGATAATGTTTGTCATTTGGGTTGATTAAAAAGGGGGTGGGGGACAACTGGGACATTGTGCGAACATTTAGCTGACCTTGTACCTAAGTTGCGTAGGTAATTGTTATGGGGTTAGAGTACTTGTAGACACTGCACACAGGTTAAATTAAAATGCATTGATCACACAAACCCTACAATCAATATATCCCAATGTGTAGTTTCTCAAACTCCAAAAGGCCCTAAGGTGTATGTTAACAAGTCCTTAATCTCTAGCAAGCAGGTATGCACTCCCCAGGATTCATTGGGACTTTTTAGTTCATACTGAGTTTTCATCAAATTATATTTCATTCAAAATTAAGGTCATATTAGGAGAAGCTTGTTACAAGAAGGTTGAAATGGAAATTCTACACCTCTCTATTACAGGTTTTCAGAGTGCTAGTATTGTGAAATTCCCAACTCCCTAGCATGGGACTGGAATAACCATGGAGCTGGACGTAGGACTTGTATGTCTCATGAATGCCAACAAAGCCTAATTAATATGAAGTGGTACCTTTTTACCCCTCCAAGTCTTTCTTTTGCTCCCCAGCATTCCACTACAATAATAAACTCCAATTAGATATTGAAATGTGCACCAAAAAAAATTTCCATTTCTCTTTCTTATTTTATTCATGGTGCAAGTGTCCAATAGCACCCCAGCAGTTTTTAGAAATAAAATATGGGGAGGTGGTCTCTCTTCTAGAAAAACAAAGGAGCATTTGTGTATTTGTATATACTGTATCTCCCTCTCCCTCTCCCCCCTCTCTCTCCCCTTCTCTCTCTCTCTCTCTCTCTCTCTCTCTCTCTCTCCCCTTCTCTCTCTCTCTCTCTCTCTCTCTCTCTCTCTCTCTCTCCTTCTCTCTCTCTCTCTTATTCTCATAGGGTGGGAGGAGGGGAGAGTGTGCAATCCAACCACTGTCTTTTTAAAGAAAGTGATATTTTAATTATCTGTCCTACAAATATAATTAACAACCTTCTCAATTCTAATTCCAACTTCCTAGCATCACTAAAGCTCCAGTTAATTTTAATTCAATTTTTCAACGTTAATAGCACTATGTTAGCTGCCATAAAAGAATTATTTAGTAGCATTAAAATTATACTGCTCATATTAAATTCCTAGATATCCTTCCTTCCTTCCTTCCTTCCTTCCTTCCTTAATTAGTTCTACTGACTTGAATCAAAACTGTTGGCCATAGTTTGACTATGACCCCTTCCAGAGATAAGAACTTGAAATGGAATGTGTAGATGACCTTGGTGCTCAAAGGGAAGAGCTGCTAAGTAGGAAACAGTCAGAATAAGGAATCTCCTCCCTCTCTTTTCTGATTGTTTTCTAGGTAGCTTCTCTTTCCCTCTTTCCCCAAGGTCATCCCCACATTCTAGTGCATAATTGGAGCACCTGCCTGCATGGGATACTTCCAAAATCCATAATTTTCATGATTCTCAGAGTAGAACATTTTTCAGTTTCCAAGTATTGGAGGTGTACCAAACTGCCAACGCTAATTAAACAAAATTCTCTAAATCCTGAATTCAACAGCTTACGCAGGGCTAGATCCACCTACTGAATGTTCAGAGCCAGGCAACTGGGTGCAAGCGTCAACAACTGATAACATGGATGCTAGGAGGGCTTTGAAATCCACACAGCCTAGAAATAATCACAGATGCAAATAAACAAATAGCTATGCAACATGTGCAGAACTTTAGAAGAAAGCCCAAAACTGAGATTCCCAAGTAGTTGTAAATCAGGATAATATGAGGCTGAAGCAAACATGGGAAGCAATTACTAATGTCTGTTTATTGGATACTCTTTTGATGCATTTTTTTTCAAAAGAACAGGAAAACATTAGCAACTTTCCTTTTTGATGTTTCTTCATGCCAATAAATTATACGGCTAGAATGAAGCATGGACAATAAAAGTATAATAAAGTATTATGGGGCTTCCAGGCAGAAAATAAAATGTTATTTGTTTTTGAACCTAGAAATGTTCCATCATTCTTTTAATGATGCACACCTATAGTTCTCCTGTGTTCTATGTAAGAACGTATATAATTATATACAAATCAGTGGGCATTGCTCTCCGTAATGTCCTCTGTTTCTTGATGAAACATTTCTAAAAAAAACCAAAACAATCTGAAATGATACATGACTTGGAGTGCGTATAAACAATAGTACATAAAAATAGACATTTCTTAGAATGTTCACCTGCCAAATCACATCTAATTTCAGGGGGGAAAAAAGCTTAGTTATCACAGCATTATGGAAACAACAAAATGAATCAATTTACAGCCTCAGATTGCTTTGCTTGAGTCATAAAGCTGTAACTGTGCAGGGTTTTTCAAGAAATGAACCTTGCCAAAAAAAAAAAAAATCAGAGATGAGCAACTCCGTACATTCTTTCATTCTTTCATCCATTTCCTCTGCTGAAGTTTATTTATCTGATCTTAGGGCAATTGTGGCGAACCTATGGCACAGGTGCCAGAGGCGGCACTCGGAGCCCTCTCTGTGGGCACGCGCACCGTCGCCCCAGTCCTAGGCCTTCAGCTGGGTTTTATAAAACCTTTTCGCTTTAGGCCTCCGCCACTGTGTGCAAAAGAAAAAAAAAGGTTCAATCAATCAGTCAATTTCAACTTCTCGCGGAAAAAAAAAGATCTTGCAAAGTTGGAATTGATTGATTGAACTTTTTAGTCCCACCCAGTCTGCCGTTACCACCGCAGCCACGCCCAGCCAATGGGCCACACCCACCCGGCACCCGACTATGCATAAGTGGGTTTTGGGTTGCAGTTTGGGCACTCGGTCTCTAAAAGGTTCGCCATCACTGTCTTAGGGTGTTACAGAGAACTTAAATGCAATACATATGAAACAGTGGCTCATTCCTGTAAGTAACAACTCCTATCAGAAGGACCGAAAAGGACGATGAGAGATGTAGCCTAACATTTATTTTTCCCTCTCTACCTAAAAGAAAGGAACGAAGAGGTCACGGGGAAAGGACTGAGAGGGAAAAATATTTTGAGATCCAAGGGGATATTTCTATCCATCCATCCTTCCTTCTGCACTGTTTCTGTTTGAAGGGCTCCTGAAAAGGGCATCCGGTATGTCAAAAATGGCATGACCCATGAAAAGAAAGATAAGACAACGGAAGAGCATTTCAGAATGAGAATTAATCTCAGCAGAAGGAATATCTCAGTTCCTTCTCTTTGCCTGAAGCCTATTCTTGTAGGGCACGCTAGGCATTGTAGTCCAGGCCATCTGAAGTGTACAGAAGAAAGTTGATCTCTGTAGACAGGGTGGAGTTACATTGGAGAGCCGGAGAGGTGGGACAATATCAAATTTTCAGTGGCATCAAACTTTCTTACAAGGGTGACCTTTTGCATCCTGAACATAGCATTATAGGTAGTCCTTGACTTACGACCACAACTGAACCCCAGATTCATGTCGCTAAGTGAGAAATTTGTTGAGTTTTGCCCCATTTGAAGACTTTTCTTGCCACATTGGTTAACTGAACACAGCCGTTAAATTAGTAACACCGTTGTTAAGCGAATCTGGCTTCCTCATTGGCTTTGCTTGTCAGAAGGGGATCATATGACCCCAGAACACTGCAACCGTCATAAATGTGAGTCAGTTGTCAAGCAGCCCAGTGTAAATCGCATGACCGCGGGAATGCTGCAACGGTCATCAGTGTGAAAGACGATCATAAATCCCCCTTTTTTTTCCTGTGCCGTTGTAATTTCGAACGGTCACTAAATGAACTGTTGTAAGTCAAGGACTGCTTGTATTGAGAAGATGGATTGAATGGCTTCCTATCAGTAGCGGGGGAAAGGGTTCTGGTGTCCTTGCCAATCAATCCCTATCATTTAAAAAAAAAAAAAAAAGCCAGATCGCATCAACTCCAAGACTGATTTACACATTATTTATCCCAGTGGTTCTCAACCTGTGGGTCGTGACCCCATTTGGGGTCGATCGACCATTTCACGGGGGTCGCCAAGCAAGGCTGTCCGCCATTTTTTTTGTCCGCCATTTTTTNGGCGCAGGGGGCGGAACCACGCATGTGCGGCGCTCCCGGGCAGGGAAAGTCCTCGACTTACGACCGGTTGGGTAGTCCTCGACTTACGACCGGTTTAGTCCTCGACTTACAACCGGTTTAGTCCTCGACTTACGACCGGTTGGGGTCACGGCATTAAAAAGGTTGAGAACCACTGATTTATCCAATCAGCTAGTTTGAATCAGCCCTCCCAATCCTCTGTCACAGAGTGAAAATAATAATGTCTCCAATTAGTTCCTCAATAAACGGTGGTTTTGTCTGCTATTCGTGATCATTAGCATTATAATGCAGCATGGAAATTCAGAGCAAATTAGTTACATATGTAAGCTGGGGAGTACATCTGCAGTTAATCAAACTTGTACTGTTCCAGTGGGCAGAAGATTGCGCAAGGGTTGTCCAGGAAGAATGCCTTTCTTTCTTTCTTTATATATTTATCGCAAGGGAGGGGAGGGGTGGAGAACGAGCCAGACAGATAGTGTCAGCTTTGTTTTCCTTCCTCTCTTCGTTTTCCTTAATCTGGCACTCCCAAATGAATGTTTATTCCAGAAGCTTGTCATTTGCGGAAAGCAAGGGAAAAAAAAAAAAAGAATTACAGCTCAAATTAAAATACCTTTTAATGCAGCTGATTCCAGAGGACCAAATCTTTACAGTCGTAAATAACGAAAAGGCAATTCGGAGAGGGATAGTCCATCTTCTGCAGTCTCCACTTCTTCCCATCTGTGACCTTTCTTCTACAATAATGTAGAACGGTATCAGGATGACACACGCTGGTGATCACTTCCAGTCAATGTTGTTTTACTTAAAAAAAAACAACAAAAATCAGAGCTTCCAGTTAATGAGAGCTGATGCAAATCCATGTTAATACCCCTGAGATTTATATTTTTATGATTATTATTTTAAAGATATGCCTTGTTTCACTCCAATTGAACTAATCTCTTTCACCTGGAAGCTGCCACAGTTCTCTCCAGAGTCTCTCCAGAAAACTCTTCTCCCTTGAACCATGTTTGTTAATAGGGGCTAAGGTGAATATAGTTGCCCAACTCTGCTTTTTGCCTCCATAACTGGACCAGATTGGGTTAGATTTGATTTGTGTGAAGCAGAACCACAATATCCACACTGATAGACGTATTTAGGGGTAGAAGCAGAAGCAGCACCAAATATGAAGTATGACTCTTTTTTTTTCTACACTGGGTAGAAATGGCCTCTGAAATTCTCCACCAATTTGTTAGTGGAAGAGCTAAATGGCTGATTTCTCTAAAAAAATTTCCTGTGTGTTGCAGCATTTACGATATTTGATTAGGATGAGGATGTCATTCCCAGCCCAAGAACAACATAGAACAATCCAGTCAAACTTCAGTTATTTATTTTGTTTATAGCATATAGACCAGGGGTGTCAAACTGCTGGCCCGCGGGCCGGACGCGTCACGCAGAAGCCGCACCCACCTCATTGCCAGCAATGGCAAAACTGTCCCGATACATGATGTCGCGGGTTTGACATGTCTAATATAGACAGAATCTTGCCAGACTAAATGTTTACTACTCTTATCCCAAAGGATATATCCTTGGAGATTCTGGAGAATGGCTATCCTTGTTCTCTTCCACTATAAAGCTCTGAGCTTTGTTCCTCTTGTTTCACACCCCACCTTGGAATGCACTCCCTCCTTCCTGGGAAATTGTCACTTCACTGTAGTCCATCACACCAGGAGACCCCCATGCTTACGTTCACCCTCAACCTCAAAAGCTCACTGGGTGTTTTTCACTCTGTCAGTCTTTCTAAGGGTAACCTATGACACAGAGGCGGGAATCTTATGTAGGCTGAGTTGAGCTCCTGAAGGAAAAGACAGATATAACACATCAATAAATACTACAATAATCTTTCAAAGGTTAAGTGGCAAAAGAAATAAAAAACATAAGAGTTGCCTATAAAATATGCACCCTGTAGCACAGTGATGGCGAACCTTTTAGAGACCGAGTGTCCAAACTGCAACCCAAAACCCACTTATGCATCGTCAGGTGCCGGGTGGGTGTGGCCCATTGGCTGGGTGTGGCCAATTGGAGGGTGTGGCCCATTGGGTGGGCATGGCTGCGGTGGTAACGGCAGACTGGGTGGGACTAAAAAGTTCAATCAATCAATTCCAACTTTGCAAGATCTTTGTTTTCCCGTGAGAAGTTGAAATTGACTGATTGATTGAACCTTTTTTTTTTTTTTTGCACACGGCGGTGGAGGCCTAAAGCGAAAAGGTTTTATAAAACCCAACTGAAGGCCTAGGACTGGGGCGACGGCACGCGTGCCCATAGAGAGGGCTCTGAGTGCCGCCTCTGGCACCCATGCCATAGGTTCACCACCACTGCTGTAGCATGTTTCCAATATCATAACAGAATAACAGAGTTGGGAGGCCTTCTAGTTCAAGCATATTTTATTCCTTTTACTGTAGTTTATAGTCCATTGACTATAGTTGCACGCCTGTGGAAATTAGACTAATGGACAAATAAAATGATTCAAAGAAAACATTTTAAAACAGTAAAATGTACTTACGACAAATGAAGAGATGTTCTAATTTACCTATAACTCCTTGGACTATCTATATATGGATCTTTTTTTCTTTGCTCCATTTGACTGGCCGAAAGGAAGAGAAATGTGCCAAGTTGCAGGGACATCAGCAAGCAAGGGATAAAAAAAAAAGTCAAGATATGCTATGACCACATCAGTAAAGCCTTGGCCTCTGTGCATGCAGTACAGTATACAAGACGTGCATAAAACAGAGGCAGCATTCCATCACACAGTCACAGCTGCTGTCTTGGCAGATGTGCAAAAATGACGGTGGTTATAAGAATTTAAGACAAGGCCTTTTTTTTCAGGATATATTTATTATACTGCTTTATTATTTATTACAACTGCCTTCAGTTGTGGCAGTGGGGGAATTTCTTCCCATGAAATTCAGACAGATCAAGATTTTCATTTAAGGAAGGACATTTATTTGATTAAGTATAATTCAAGAATTGTTTTCATTGTCTTGGCCAGGGGTCTTCAAACTTGGCCCTTTTATGACTTGTGGACTTCAAATCCCAGAATTCCTCAGCCAGCATGCCTGGCTGAGGAATTCTGGAAGTTGGGGTCCACAAGTCATAAATGGGCTAAGTTTGAAGACCCCTGGTCTTGGAGTTTCCACACACTCCTGTTTCCTCAGCCATTGACTTGAGTAGACAAAAAATGGAAGGTGGGGTGATAAGAGGACCTATATTAAACATTTCCCAGAATCTTAAGATCCGGACAACTTTTATCCATAAATTCTAAGATTCTTAGAATAGTGCAAACATATACCCATAATATTATGCTGTAAGAACAACAAAACAGGAAGTGTTAGCGCCAGGTAACCAGTCACTCAACTATGATTGATAATCCTGGTGGAGAAAGGAAATGCTTGAGGAAAACTGTTATTTTTATTTAAATAAAAGAAGGGGCTGTATTCTCTTCCAAAACAATGACAACACAGTCTAACTGAGCTACAAAATAAACTCATATTTCAAAGTCTCTTCTTAGTTGTCTTCCGTGAGGAGATACATTTAACAGATATACTTTGCAGTGGACCTTTTTAAAAACATAATAAATCAACTATTTAGAATTGATGATTAATTTTTTTTTATGCTGAGGCATAAAATCCAGAGCTGATCCTATGGATGAAGACCTTTTGATCCTCTTCTCCACTGTTTCTCTGTTCACATGCTGGTGCACCTGGAAAAGAGATCTACCTGTTTACAAATTACCCCAATTTTTTGCTTGAATCAGCAATAACTGTTTAACCTCCCCCGTGATGTAATTAGGCCTTCAGAGTTCATATGTGCTTATTATGATCTCTCCTGTGTTTTGTTCTTCTATTTCTTTTTTCTCTTCTCTCATACCTGCAAACATATATCTTATTGGTGTATGTATTAAAACATTGTACCAGTTCTTTGGCTAAATTATGCACAGTGGGCCTTGCTAGCCCACCATTAGCATAAAGTATGCTAAACAAAGTGTTTTCTTTCTGATAATTATACTCTAAAGTGTCTCCTGCTTGTTAATTCTAGGTTGCCTCCCTACATTCCCCGTTTCTCCAAACTTTTGGCTAGCTTCGCAGCAATTGACACAAGCCAAATCTGCTTTTGGTGATTTGGAATCATTCCCGTATTTATTTTCATTTCTTTCTCTTTTCTCCTGCATGCCATTCCTGGATTTCTGTGCAAGTATTCTAACGGCATTGCTCATCATACAAATCAACTTTACTCCTGCATTGCTGGTTTCATATTTATGAATGTTGTGGCTCCCAAATCAAGAGGAGAATGCTTGGCGGTTTTTAAGGCAGTATTCTGGAATCTGAATTTCCAGTAACCAAGTTAGTTAGGAGCCATAGTAGTACAGTGGTTAGAATGCAGCACTGCAGGCTAATTCTGCCCACTGCCAGGAATTCGATCCTGATCCAGAAGGTTGGAAGTTTGAGTCAACTTTGAGCCGGTCAGGATCGAACTCCTGACAGTGGGCAGAGTTAGCCTGCAAAACTACATTCTNATAGGTATATAGAAACACGCGCGTATTCGAATGCAACATTGTGTCAAAATTTCAAAGCAATCGGTGAAGAACCTTCGGAGATTTAAGATTTTGAACAAACGAACATTTACATTTTTATTTATATAGATTTATTTATATATATAAATAATAAGAAAGTGCAAATAAATCAGGCCGTTGCTTCTCTGTATGCAACTTTTGGCAATGCATGCTTCCCCCCCCCCCAGACACATCTATACAAAAATGGAGTTTTGCTCAGGTTTTCAAATTAACCAGAATCACCTCAGATCTTGAGGGAAGAGCTGTCTGAGAATACCTCCCTTTCTAGGCTTGAGGAAATCACAGGAGAAAAAAAAAATACATATTAAAGGCATTGTGGGAAATTAGAAAAGAGGTTCAGATCCAGCTACTTATTGCTGAGGACCTCAGAGAATACGTAAACATTGTTATTGGCCAAGCTAAAATCCTGGAACTTCGACAGGACTGTTCTAGTCAGATTGAATTCGACACACACAAATATGTCCTTTCTCATTTTCAGGTTTATTTGTGAAAGGAAACATGCTGAAAAAGGTCTCTATGTATGGAAAGAAATTAAAATATATATTTCTGCATATTTTTAAAGTCCTAGAATATATATGAACGTATACACACGTACACACAAATACACACACACAGAGAGACAGAGACAGAGAACCTTGAGTTGTACAAAATGAAAGTGGGATATAAATCAAATCAAGTAAATGAATAAAATATCCTAGGAACCTGTAGCCATTTAAAGCCAAACCCTGCATTGCAGTCTTTAGAGAATTGCCAGATTGAAACAAGATTTGTATTTTGATGTGCATACATCAGATCAATCAGCTTCCAGATAGATTGTTATTTTTGAAATTATACTCTGAGGTGTAAGAGGTTCTTTACCCACTAAGTGAGGTAGGCATAGCTTTTAAAGAGGAAAATTCAAGCTGATCATCAAGTCCTGTTCAGGATTTCCAGGTAATTTCTACAGTGCTTGCCTTAATAAAGTCTAAGTAGGATGAGATCAACCTGATGTGAATTTCGCTAGGTTTTGTCTGGATATGTCCTTTGGCACAATAACTGGGGAGAGAGCCTTCGTCTATCAACTTTTTCCTATGTTTCCATATCCAGTTTTGGTATATGTCTGAAATAAAACATCTTTGAAATTCCTCTTCAGTGTTTCAAGTTGAGCGTGAATGAATATCTGATTTGTTTTAAGTAAAACTTTAGATTAATTAACTTTTTTTTTTTCAATTTGCACCGCCAGGTTATGTAGCTGCGTTGCTGTTGCTTGCCTTTTTTTTTTTTTTTTTTTTTTTTTTTTTTTTTTTTTTTTTTTTTTTTTTTTTTTTTTTTTTTTTTTTTTTTTTTTTTTTTTTTTTTTTTTTTTTTTTTTTTTTTTTTTTTTTTTTTTTTTTGGCTTAATCCTTTGAGTGGATATTTAATCTTTTTTGTTACATATCAGAAATAGAGAGTTAGAAGATATGAATGATTAATTGAATTATGTACCTATTACCTTAATTTCTTTAATGTTTTATGGACGTTCGAAGCACATGTGCTCACCCACGTGCATACTCTCCAACTTGACAAATTGGTTTAGGATGGGACACACTTTTAAAGGATTTTGTGTTTCATTAAATAAGTGTGGCCCGGAGGAGGGAAGAATGTCATTCAGTGAAGAATTATGCAAATGGAGAGCTATTCATCATTTGGATGCTTTGCATCAGTTCTGTTCGGTGTGTTTTGTGCATTTGTAACTTGTGACTAAGGGAGAAAAGTGTTGTGATATAACAGTTGGTCAATACTTTCAGGAACTTGGTTTTTCGAACATTGCTCACATTTCTCGAGACAAATCCTTCCTTCCTTCCTTCCTTCCTTCCTTCCTTCCTTCCTTCCTTCCTTCCTTCCTTCCTTCCTTCCTTCCTTCCTTCCTTCCTTCCTTCCTTCCTTCCCCTTCTGTGATGGAGCAGACATTTTGTGTCCTCAAATGCTATTGAAATAAAACTGTCATTATCAACAGCCTTCAGACCCAACAACTTTAGTAATGGAAAAAGTTGTCCAGGTGTGCCCAACTGTGACTTCAGAAAGGCAGCCCTACACCAGATGTTTATAACATGCAGCCTTAAAATTACATCTAACTCTCAACTCCCTTTGAGAATTCGATGCACTCTCTGAGCCCCAAAGTCCTTCCATATTAGAGAACAACCATCCCAATTGGGAGGGGGGGTTCAAGCCCAGAATCAACCAAATCTCTCTACATAAACACAAGATCTGACCCTCTCTGGAAAGCCTTAGAGCCTTTTCTAGTGGTTCCCATGAAAAAACTGCCAGTATGGGGAGATTCCTGTATAAGAGGCAGAAAACAATAAAGTAGTCAGCTGGAACCTTACATGTGTGAGTCTGGTTGGTTGCACCTGACTCTCCAAAAATTAATACCATTTTTATATATATAATATGCCAGGAAGTGAAAAATGTTAATTATAAGCGTACACATATTAACTTTGCAATTACCTATCTTCTACTAATTTAAAGCTAACAGAGGAAAGAAAATCTGAATGGTACAATGGTCCTAGTGGTTCACTAGAATTGATAAGAACCAGTTCAAACCTCTACTTAGTGCTTGGCCAACTGTGAGCCAGTCCTATGACTATCTATCCACAATTAAGCTACAAGGGTAGTGAAGACAAAATTTGGGGAATGCTAACATTCCCACTGTGTGATCTTTCAGGTCAATAAGATCTGGGAAAAACATAGATGTGACCCACATACATTCATAAATATATGTGTTTTTGCAATTTCAAGTTATCTCGATATTTCATTGTTACACCCTTCTTGTGATGACCTAAATATTTACTGTAGATTGTTTAGTCTATTATAGACACCCACATTTTTTTGGGTGGAGTGGCTTATAAAGTATTTGCAAAGTATTTGTCATGTGAATACTATTAAAAGGCTGACCACTTCTTCCACAGTTTGTTTGTTTATATACACACATACACACACACACATACATACATACATACATACATACATATATAATATAAAAATAAATACATACACACACACACACACACACACATATATATATACATACATATACACACACACAGAGAGAGAGAGAGAGAGAGACACACACAGTGAACTGATTATCATGTTTTGAAGCTCTGGTTGAAGGAAGCATGGGAGCTGTCACGGATTAGAAATCAATGAAGTACTATTAGGATACAACTGGTACTCATTATTAGAAGCAAAAAGCCCCTGTAATTCACGAGCTGAAAATGTTGTACCAACTTTTTTCACAAACCATTAGTTTTTATATGTTTTCAATTTTCATTCCATTCTAAACCACTTCGCTTACACAGCCCATTATTATCATAGCCCACAGATTTGTAGAATTAAACCTAAAGGTTTTGGGTTATTATTTAGCTATACATCTACCCACCTACTTTGTGTGTGTTTGTGTGTAGTTTTTTTGATCTGATCTACTTTCTTCCAACCTGTCTCTTCCATGTATTTTTTATTTTATGGTTGCTACTTTTTTTCAGGAAAAAAAAATACTGAGTATCTCAGGGACAACAGAGGATTTGTGCACCCTGTTATTTAGCACTTTATACCCCTTTCTGCATTCCTGACATGGTTGCCAGTTAGTCTGACACTTTTCCCCTCAAGCAATGGTTCTCAGCACTTTTTTTTTTTATGCAACCCACCACCTCACCGCCCGCAACTTTTGATCCCAGGATCGTCGATGCGGAATGTGTGGAAATATACGTCATCTTGATTGGCTCTGTAAGACCACTAAATTAATAAAAAACATGGCCCAACTCTCACAAAATTGTTCAGTATCACACAATTTTGCTTTCCTCACCTGAAACCTTGATCGCTGCCTTGCTTGTTTTTTTAAACATGTATATCAAGATAGATCGGTATTATTTCTACACCAGGGTTCACTTATATTGTCTTCACAGATTAATAGTGGTCCCTAGGACATAAATTAGGAACCATTGTTCTAGATCAGAGGTGCCCAAAGTTGGCAACTTTAAGACTTGTAGACTTCAACTTCCAGAATTCCCCAGCTAGTAGGGCTGGCTGGAGGATTCTAGGAGTTGAAGTCCACAAGTCTTAAAGTTGTCAACTTTGGACACCCCCGCTGTAGATAGGGTCTTTTACCATGATGCCATTTGGTAGGTTCATACTTGCACTAATGTAATATACCTTTTTTGACCTGATATGTTCTCTTTGGGTGTTTGTTCAACAAACTACAGTTAAAACAAATGAAGGTTTCATGTAATGTCTTAACCCAGGCATTGTGTCACCAGGCTGCACTTGATTAATATGACTGAGAAGTAATGAGTTTAAAGATGCAGAAAAAAAGACAAAATGATACCAGGACATATAGTTGTGTGTAAGGAAAAAAATGATAAAAAAATATCTTGTGTGTAATAGGCACCATAGAGGGACTCTGAGAACAGAGTTCATTGGGAATGAAAAATATTAAATAGGCCGCGTTAATCTGTTGTCTCGATTTTTAAATCGCCTTTTGAAATACACACATCAGACAAACAGAATGCTGCTTACCAGTATTTAGAAATAAGCTTTCATTCACACCCTACCCATTTGGGGAAAGGTGTTAACAGAGCTAATCAATTTATTGTGTGAACCTGGTAATGCTTCATTTTTTAACCTTTATCAAATGCACATCTAAACCCACTCCATCCTCAACTGATGAGTTTACAGAGAAACTTAATCCTTTCCTTTCAAGTTTTCCGTGAATGAATGACTCTAGCACTGGAACTCATACAGGATGCTTGTTCATGCTGTGTGAAAACTGATGTTTTTTAGAGCAAGGGAAAAGTGAGGTTATTTGGAGAAGATCCATTAAGACAATTCGTTGTGTGATTTACGTAGAAGAAAACACATCTACCATGTGCTGAAATTATCTTAACAGCCAAGATCAATTGAGCAGGAACTCTGCATGGTTTTTTTATACATCCAGGCTCCCCAAAGGAAACAGTGCAGATCAGTAAATCTTCCCTTATATTATTATGATGTATTAGGATGTGAATACATAAGGAAGGCACCAGTTAAAAGAAAATAGGACAAGACTAGACTGGATTTTCATCCGGAAATGGTGAACTTGAGGGCTTTCTTGGCTAGGACTTCCAGAGATTGCTGCAAAAAAATTAAAAAAGATGTCCACTAGATGCCATCAAAGAGTTCTCTGCATCTCGTTCCTGATATCTAGTGGTCATTCCGATCTGGTAGATAGATCAGTTTTTGGGTGCAAGGTTCTGGATAGTGGTCCAACTCTCTTGCAACGTCTGCTACAGGGATCTTCAAACATGGCCCTTTTATGACTTGTGGACTTTAACTCCCAGAATTCCTCAGCCAGCATGCCTGGCTGAGGAATTCTGCGAGTTGAAGTCCACAAGTCATAAAAGGGCCACATTTGAAGACCCTTGGTCTACTATAATGATGTTCCTTTATAGAAAAAATGAGACATAGATCAGAGATCTATCTGGGTCAGTGATGTTTATCTGGCAGCAGAGAGACGTTGGGACTGGATGACCTCTTTCTAATTTACAGTTCTAGGATTATATTCTTTGGCGAGAGTAATAAGAGATGTAATTTGGCAGAGTCAGCAGTTTCTACCAAGTTCAACTTACGAGTCAAAAAGAGTTGATTGAAGAACAATGAGGAAACTACAATACTGCTATGGGAGGGGGGATAACTTCAAAATGGTTATAACTTCAAAATGATATCCGTGTATGAAATAAGACACAGAAGCTTATGCAATTGTCGGACAGGCAGGGTTTAAGAATAGAAGAAACGTGATCACTTCGAAAAAAAGAGGCTTAATGAATTCCAAGTGCAAGCATTATAAGCAGTAGAATGATACATGATTGGTATGTGCAGTTAATGAATACGTCTCTTAGCTGCAAAAGTTCTAACTCGGAAGAATTGATGAGCATCTTCCCCTGGCCAAAAATTACAATAATGAACATTCCATGTTTCCCTGCCCTTGCAAGCTAATGGGTTCCTTAGACAACCAGATAAGATTCAAGAAATGAGCTGACTCTGATCAAATTTAGGGCCAAGCGAGGGCTGTAGTGCTAAATTCAGCCGACATTGTCTCCAGGTGTAATTGGAGGCCACTGTGTCTTAGTCCAGCTGTGAAAGTTGCAAAAGGTCATTTAGGAAACCTCATTTCGCCCAGCTAGGTAGAGTTTGTGGGAAAGTTAAGGAATTTGTTTTGGTCAGGCTGCTTTTGGGAAAAAGTTTCAGACAGGAAGTTGATTATTCCAAAACCTTGTAGGAATTTCATTTCAATTGACCCCTTTGAATTTGAATCTGAAGCTCACATCTACAAACCCTAACCACAGGTCATTTAAAGAACTTCAGCCTAATATTTCACTTAGTCAGTTTTCCTCCAGGTTAACCCAAAGGTGCTTTTTCCAGAGGCCACTGGACTTTCTGAAGAATTGAACAGAACTGAAGAAGCTTCTTGGATGAGAAGTGAAACGTCTTCAAGGAGAAACAAAGAAAATCCAGTGGCTTCTTGAAAAAGCACCCTTGGGACAACCATAATCTGGATGACTGAGAGTCTCCCTAGACTTCTAGTTTAACATACTCAAAACACTGTAAGCGAGAAGCACAGTCTTCTATAACTTGATGCCACAAACTACACTAGTTCAACTTCAGGAATTATATCAAGTAGATTGAAAGAACCTCTTTGGTGTAGTGGTTAAGGCACCAGGCTGGAAATCAGGTCTTCATGAAGATAACTTGGTGACACTGGGTCAGTTTTTCTTAGCCCTAGGAAGGAGAAAGTGACAAACCACTTCCAAAAAGGTTGCCAAGAAAACTAAAGGGACTTGTCCCGGGAATCTCCAGGAGTCAACACTGACTTGAATAATTTGTCCAAATAATTTGACTTTATACAGTGTGGCCCTTGATTTAGATTAGGAGAAGTTCTATTACTGCTCTCCCTCAAAGGCTATTACACACACACACACACACACACACACACACACACACACATTGAGTAGAACATCCCTACACTAGGTTTTTTTTAATTAATATTTGAATATAATGATTTCTATCAAAATGTATTTTCTCTCTTTTTTTCAAAGACAGTTGTCACCTGTGATTCAAATTGAATCATTCTAATTTCATCCTGCATAAGTGTGTATGTGTGTGTGTGTGTGTGTGTGTGTGTGCATGTCTCCAGAGATTTTCTGTTGCCGTGTTCAAAACAAATCTTCTGCTAGAAGGTCCAGCAAATCCTGAAGCCCCACTTCCCCTGGCCCAATCTCGTGACTCCTCAAATCCCATTAAATGTCACGCAACATGTTGCTGATGTCCTATGAGATTTTGGAGTGGAGGGGGGGAGAGAAATCGGCCAAAGAAAGGATTTCTGGCCCGTGATTCAGACCAAAAGTATTATTGGAATATACAGTTCTGCGAAATGAATTATGCATAATGCAGACACACATATATTGATTCCATAAGCTGCTTTTCTGGAAAGAGTCCACTCAAGACAGTAAACAAAATAGAAATGTAATTAAAAGCAAAAGTACTACTGCATTATAATTAATTTTTAAAATTCAGCATTACCAACAGCAGCAATAGCAACATTAGGCTGAAGAGATAGTGTGGTGTAGTGGTTAAAAGGTTGGACTAGGATCAGGAAGACCCAGAACCACACTCAGACACTTGGGTAAAGGGGGTTGTTGTTGTTGTGGGGATAAAAATGAAGGGAGATGCCAAAATACACACCACTTTGAGTTCCGGAAGGAAAATAAAATAAATACTAATAACCTATATTAACAGAAGTTATATTATTTACATGCAACCTTTTTCGTGCAGGGGGTGAAGGAAGGCTGAGATCTTTGAAGCTACAGAAAAATTTGGGGCTTGCATAAAGAAATAGGTAGCACAAGGTTGGCTATCACACTTGATATCCACCAAGAGCCGTGGTGGTACAGTGGTTAGAGTGCAGTACTGCAGGCTACTTCTGCCGACTGCCGACTGTCAGCGGTTCGATTCTCATGGGTTCAAGGTTGGCTCAGCCTTCCATCCTTCTGAGGTCGGTAAAATGAGGACCCAGATTGTTGGGGGCAATAGGCTGACTCTATAAACCGCTTAGAGAGGGCTGTAAAGTACTGTGAAGCAGTATATAAGCTTAACTGCTGTTGCTATTGAAGATTACATTCCTTGGAAGACCGTTCTTCAAGACAACCACTTCTACAGAAGAGATCTGGGGCTGAATGGGTTGCCTAGCCAATGAAAATGCTTGTTGCCAAAGCACATTTTAATTTTTTTATTTTTGAGCTGCTTGTGCAAAAAACCCCGTTTCACTTTGCAGAGAACGTGCGCCCACACAACCAGTAGCTGCAGTTGCAATCTGGTGTCAGTTTTCTGAATCGTAGAATTTGCTTTTTGTATTATAATTTGTACACTTCAATGAGCCAGTAATAAGCCACCATTGGTTTTAGTCTGGCCAGATGACCATGGAGGCACAAAGGAAAGTTGAGATGGGAGACATAATCATGGGTTGGGCTGTGGCAATGTACCTGATCAACTTCCATGTGCTGTATTTTAAGAATCACTGGTTTAGAGCTTGCAATATCAATTCTAACCATTTCTATTGGAAATGTATCAGTAACCAGTTCTACCGGTATAGAATGGTTTTAACACCCCGGCCCTCTTACAAATACCAGCATCCTGCACTGTCTTAAATCTCAGCATTGTCTTAATTAAAATGCTCTATAAATATTGTTTTTATTGGAATGTCATCTTGACACATGAAATGATAAATTAAATAGATTGGCCAAGATGGATCTCATGCTTTGGGTGAAGGGTGCAAAGGATTTCATAAATCTGTCCTTTAAAAAAAAATTACACATTTTAAAGAAAGTATAAAGAAACAAAGGGCGAGTGAAAAGGATAAAAGAATAAAATGCAAATATATAAACAAGGATTCTAAAGTGTTAGGAAGTAAAGAGAGTTATGGAAGCTTCAGGCATGTAACAGCATCCAAATCAGCAGTAGCCTACTCAGCATCTCTAACAATAACTTAACTCAGAAGTATCACCAAGGTATATTTGAACCACATTCTGAAAATTCTGAGAATAATATATTTTAGCAAACTTCTTCTTCTTCTTCTTCTTCTTCTTCTTCTTCTTCTTCTTCTTCTTCTTCTTCTTCTTCTTCTTCTTCTTCTTCTTCTTCTTCTTCTTCTTC
>NW_015386625.1:28620-52637 GCF_001527695.2 Protobothrops mucrosquamatus | reverse complement strand
GCTTTCTAAGCAGCTGGTATATTTAGTGTGCATAAGCTCTGTTTCTGTCCTCAATAGGTTCCTACTATGCTGGGTTATATCTTTGGGAGAAATTCATCTTTTTGAAGTCTCCTCTGCTTGTCAGCACAGCAGAGGTTGGTAAAAGTAGCTGTGTCTTTTATTAATGGAACCTGCTGTTTTTACACAGAAACAAGATTATCTTGTTTTGTCCAATCCATTTCCTCAGTGGGCTTTTGGCAGAACCTGATCCCTATATAAAAATGATGGAAGATGCCATTCAGATTAAGAAGCCTTGTACTGTGTTCTACAGCTGCATATTTCCAAATCCTTAATAGAAGACACATTTCCAAGTGAGGGTTTTTTGTTTTGTTTTTTGGCAATGCAAGGAATGTTGCTTATAGATTCTGAAGGTTTCTTTCCAGTCTTTTATGTTTGAGCGTATTTAATCCACTTCAACTTAGTGGAATGGTGTCTCGCTTAGCAACAGAAATTTTGGGGCTCAATTGTGGCCGTACGTCGGGGACTACCTATACTTGTAATGTGTCTTTATACTCCTGGTTCCTTCTGGTTGCTTGGAAATCAGATCAAAATTTCGGAACATTATTCTGGCTCAGAATTTCAAGAGCTGAATTCCCTGATATTTGAACCTTACCAGGCTAAGAAAGGCAATGAGATACATAGTATAGCAAGGATGCCCAGCTAGGTGGCAGCACCTAGCTGTTCTTATCTATAAACCTAAGCACAATTAGACATAGTTACTACTTGGGTGGACAGTCATCTTCGAAATCCAGAATTATAACTTAGACTGGGAAGTTTTTTTAAAAAAACAAACAAACTAAAAAGAAAGCAGTGACAAATCACTTCTATATTGTCACCAAGAAAACTACACTTCAAGTCGACTGAAGTACCAAGTTGATTGAGAACCCAACTTGAATTTACTTCTATCAAAGATCCTGGCTAGCATGAAGGAGACTTTGAGAACTGAAAGCCTCAAAAATCTACTCAGTGTAGGATCTGTTCCAATCCATAACAAATGCTTGTTAGAATGCAGAAATTACTGTTGCCATGATGCTTCCCCAGCCTTTCACTGGTCCCTGTTTGGATGCTTTTCACTGGGGCTTACCATTCCTTATTCCCTTCCACCCTTTAACACAAATGAAAGTTGAGAAGACGTTGAATTAGAGCAAACCAACGCTCTGGGCCAATTAGCACTTTCTTTGTTGCCTTACCCCATGATTAAATTCTGCATTGAGCTGTTTGGTGTAGATTAGCATAAAACTTGGTTTCCAGAAAAGGATGAATGGAAGCTTTTGAAAGTTTAGGACACTCACCAACGCTACACCACATAAATCACAGTGCAAACTGTGTGATTATACCCTGCAGGGAAATAGACTGTGTGTTTATGGGGCTATTCGCTGAGCACTTAGGAATAATCTGATATAAAGCAGCAGGGGAGGAGAGTAATGACAACTTCAAATTAGTTTAATGAATGTTTACATTAAATGGAGAAAGGGGGGACTACTTTTCTACAAACATGCCAACATAAAAGTGACAGTTTTCTTTCCAGATGAGAACATTTTATTATTATTTTTTTTCCTTTAAAAAGAACGGGAGGGGGAAAGGAGACCTGTGAAAATATTAACCCTTTCAGAATCATTCCACTTTACTCTTTCCATTCCTTCAAAGAGAACTCTCAGATACATGTGTTACTATTCGGTTTCTCCCTATTTTAACTGGAAGCACATCTGGTCAGGTCGTCTGTGCATTCATCTGTTCCTGATTTTTCTGTGAATTTTCCCTGTCCCACCGTCACTACCATTTCTCAGCCATTTTCCAATTTCCAATGCGTTTAAAGCTTGACATTGGAAAAAAATCTCTTTCCTTCAATTTCCTAAAAGTTTTTTTTCCCCTTGCAAAATCTAAAACATCAAGGTGATGATTGTGGTGGTGGTGGTGATGATGATGATGATGATGGCGATGACATGATGGTGATGGTGGTGATATACTTTGACTTTATTGATTTCACTCCAAGAGTTATTCAGAATGTCTTTGGGCGGTACTTTTAGTTCACTTCATTGTTTGATTATGTTCTCCCTGTTCAGTTGCCTCCATCTCATTTTCATCCTGTGTGCAGCCTCTCCAGCTGTTGGCTCTTTCCATCCCCCCAAAAAACCCCACAGAATTATTTCCCTAATAATATGTTCCTTTGGGATGTAACATAAGATTGCAGGTTGCTAGAGAAATGATGAGACATCAAATACCGGATACTTGCAAGCCACCATTAAAATAAGGATGTATTCTCACAACTAAAAAAGATTTTAAAACAACTTGTAACCAATTCATGAGAATTTCATGCATTTCCCCCCCCCCCCGCTTCTGTGTGGGGTGGGGGAAGTCTTTCCCACCAGATTGAATGAAATGGTTGACTATTTTCAGAAGAACCTTTAGACAGAACCTTGGTGAATATAACATGTATGCACATATATGAAAAAGAAAAATAAGTCTGAACAAGGTAGTTTCGTATTTCCAAGGGCTGGATTGAATTCAGGGTTTGGGGGACAAACAGAACTGCCCATTTAAAGAAGCTTGAGGGTCTTCATGAAGTTAGCATTGTTTACCTCAGCATGAACTTTCATTAACACTGGTTGATAACTCAGTTGAATCTTTATCAAGAGAGTCTTGGTACAAGACATGTACAAGTAGTCCTTGATTTATAGCAATTGGTTTACTTTTTTATCAGTTCTTTTGCAATATCATAGATTGACATTAAAAATGAAAGAGAAAGAAGACTCAGTTTATTTTAGAACACGGGATACATTTTATCATTGGCTGGAAAAATGAGGTAGAGAGAAAAGGAACTTAATATGTATTAGCAAGCTAAGTAAATTTACACAATAACTGACTTGCCTAGCACTGGAAATTTGGGGCTCAAATTGTGGGTATAAGTTGAGGACTATCGGTAGACAAGTGGTCCTTATTTGAACCTGGGTCCTGAAGAGGATTCAGATATATCAAGCCCGCAGGAGATGTTTGCATTCATAGTCAGCCTCTTCTACCTACCTGCTGTCCAAGTTGATGGACCTCATGCTGAACCCTTTATGCTTTGCATTAATTATGGGCAACGTTTGGCATAACCAGTTAAAGCCAGAAATGTGCCAAATGATTCAGAACGTATTCAAGACAGCTTCATTTATGAGCAGACAGGTTTTGATTTTCCCCTTTTAAACCAATTTAGAAATACTTTGCATCTGTCTCCATTAGTCATTCATAGCCCTAATGATTCATAATTATGTAAACCTGAACAACACAACGTTGGATTATTTATAACATCCTATCAGCAGAATGCGATCATTTAAGAACGTGATTATTCTCGGCTAATGAGAAATAGGCTATTGTCAACTCTGAGTGGAATTCTTGTTTGTGAGTGAAGTCTATTTTAAAAACAGAGAGAGATGGGGGCAGAGAAATCAGATTACCAGTTGAAATTGGAGGTTTGATGTTAGCCAGTGTAGATCAAACCAAGAAATAAATTCCACAGAAGTCTAACGTTACTTTTATTAAGGTAGACTACTGTTAAAGAATCTTGCCAATTCTGTTTATACTTTGCCTCTTCTCTTTCTTATACATAGGTGAACCAGGGGACTATATGAAGTATTTATATATAGCTTCTTGTTGCTTTGGACTCCTTGCTTGATAATATTTCTCTCCATTGAGCTCATCCTCAATCTCCAGGATATGTTTATTTAACATTGTGGGATCTCATCCTTGGAGAAAAAGAACAAGAACATAATATCATAACTCAACATAAAAAGTGCTGGATAACAGTCTCTCAGAAATATTTACAATAAACAATGGCTAGAACAGGGGTCTTCAAACTTGGCCCTTTTATGACTTGTGCCTGGCTGAGGAATTCTGGGAGTTGAAGTCCACAAGTCATAAAAGGGCCAAGTTTGAAGAGCCCTGGGCTAGAATCACTCAAAGAAGGCAACTCCTTTTTGAGGCCATCTTCCAACTCAACATGGAAGATGGCCAACATCACAAGATCTATCTAATCAGTTCTGTTTTCACACCTTTATAGCTACTAATGAGAAATAGAGGCTGCAACACTTCTGCTGTGGGAGATGTTCAGAATTCTAACAAGTCATCCATTTTCTAGCTGTGGGTGCTCTCTGAGAAAGGTTGTTTTGTTGCAGACATTTCATTACTCAACTAGGTAATATCATCACTGTTAGAATGGAGCGGAGTTTGCAGTCATGTGATTGCAATTTGGGCACTTGCTCGCAATTACCATGGTTACAGCAACTTGCGGTCATGTGATGGTGATTTGTGATCTTCTCAACCCCCTTTGCAAAGTCAATTGGGGAAGCTGAATTTTCATAAGGGTTATGTTAAAAAAATGATGGTAAAATTGGGTCTGGCCAGTGATGACTTACTTAAGGACCACATCACATAGCAACCAAAATTCTAGTCTCAATTGTGGTCATAAATTGAGGATTATCTGTAGTATTTTGGCTACCATAAGACCTAAACTTAGAGAATGAGCACCGCTGTTAGGTAGAACAGATTGGAACAGGGTTGATTTCACCTACTGAACTGGCTGCATGATGAATTAAAAGCCACTTCAATGGAGTGTTTTCCATTCCAAATTCCGTCTTGTTTCTCCTTATTGTTGGCTCACTAAAATCAGTGGAATTTGACATTATTAATTCACCGTTTGGATATGTCATACTCGGTTAAAAGAAATGCCAAAGCTGTTAAACGTAATGCAAGAAATGCAATTTAAAGTCTAAAAACCATTAAACAACCACTAAAAAAAAAAGGAAAATGTTAGGGCAGTTGGTGAAAGGATGGGAAGGGAAATCAAAGGGAACTTCTGTCCAGAAATATAAATTTTGAATTTATCTTGGAAGAGCATCACAGAGTTTCCAGACTGGGCCTATTCTAAGTAGAACTAAATCTGAATTGCATCAGCGTAATCACTTCTGCATGGTGCTGAAAAGTTAAGCTGAGAAGATTTGAGTTTATTACGCCAGACTGCTTCAAAGAAGCCCCTGATGGTTTCATTCTTTCTTTGGCTTCTCATCTCATTGATTTCAACAACACCTTTGGGCATCATCCATGTTCCAAACACTTTGCTATGAACTGTTATTTTACCTTGTCCCTCGGCTCACATCTTTGCAACTCAGCTCCTGGTTTCAGATTTTCATCTCATCTTCTCAAACTACAATTCCAGGTCACCTCTGAGGCTTGCCAATGACTCCGTTCAATTAATTCTTGAATGGCATTTTAAAACACGTTGTCTTATGGGCTGGTCTTTAGCAGGATAAAAGGCATGGAGATCGGTAGCTCCTGTTCCATCCATCTCCCTGCTGGATCTTCCAGTACTTGAAGGGCTACCACAATGAAGAGGTCACTTGATTCTCCATAGTACCTGAGGACAGAACAAGAAGCTATGGGTGGAAGCTCATCAGAAGGAGATCTAATCTGAAAATAAGAAGGAATTTCCTGATACTGTGAACAAAATAAATGGAATAGCTTGCCTTGAAAGTTGTGATTGCTCCATCACAACTTTCAAGAAAAGATTGGACAACCATTTGTCCAGGATAGTATAAGGACTCCTGCCTTGGGTAGCAGGAGTTGAACTAGAAGAACTCCAAGGATTTTCCCAGCATTTGATTTTTAGTACATTTAAGCTATATCAGTTATGAGTAGCTTTATAGAGTTTCTTCATGATGTTGCCTGGAATAAGTCAACGAGATTTGAAATACAGACAAAAGCAGATGATAAGAGACAGGATAATTGCTAGTGCCCATAATGATAGCTCATTTAACAAGGAACCAAACTAATGTGCATATAGATGACAATATGCATGAAACTTTTATACTAATCTAATATTAAAAACTAAGGGCCGCAATTTTACTGCCGTTTTTGTAATAAGTAAAAGGAAACGAAGATATATTTTGCCTATATGATAAAAATATGACTTCCCCTCTAGTAAGAGGAAGCTGTGAATATTAACAATCAATGTTAATTGTTATAGATAAATGGGGATCCAGATTTAATAAATCATTGCACTTTCTGTTTAGAACCGTTGGAAACAAAATTGAGTGATTTTCTAAATCTTTTGTTTTGCTTTCCCATTATTTCCCAATAAGAGGCATTTTATAGTTTTTGTTTTGTTTTATTTTTCAGTATATAATCCAGGGAAATATATCAATGTATCCACTCTTGGGTGGACCAGGCAAGACTAAATGTGGGATTAGATTCGGTGTCTTACAGAATAACAAGAGTTGGAGGTCTTGTAGTCCAACCCTCCTTGTCTCTGTGTTGTTGCAGAAGATTCACTGCCCCTTTATTTCAGCCAGTACTTGAAGAATGTCCACCAACTAAAATGTTTCAAATCTGACTTGGGGCTTCAGAAAATGTCCTGCTCTAACTCAGACTGAATGAGGAGCTATTGATTGAGGAGCTAAGTCTAAAATGAGATTTAAGAGGTGGAAGTTCAGCGATGGAACCACTATGAACAGAATTGCACATGAATTCCCAACCAGAGACACAATCCTCATTTTGACCTGAAAAATGCTAGTGGATATATTTGAACATTGGTCAATGAGTCTTGAGAGAGAGAAGTCACCATGTACCCAAGGGTAAAAATAGGCTCTGTATGAACAAATATAGCACAAATTGTGTATTTCCCCCCTTTTTGAGAACTGTCATCTTCATTTCTATTTTGTTGTCTACTGAGCTGGCTGTTTGTCTTGGGTGGGTTTATTTGCTGTTACTTTCAGTTTGTGGGTTCCTTGAAACCAGCAGGCTTGTCTTGGGAGCCCACCTTTGTACTTTCCGGGGATTTCTATTGGTTAACCACTTGTTTCTGTTAGAAAATACCACATATGTAGCCTTGCTAATAGCACAGCTCTTGATCTCTCTTATGGTGGGCGAATGCTTGAAACAGAAAGTGACAAAAAGTGGAGGTCCTCCATGCAATGACTTATGACTGTGCTGCAATCTCTTCCTTTCCCACCCCCTCTGAATTGGCAGAACAGTTGGTCTTCAAGGAAGATCTATTTTCACCCTTGCTCCTATCTATGACATGGCAACTGAAGAAGCATATTGACTCCAACAGGAATTTTATCAGGAACTGAAAGTACAACTCAGTTTACAATCGAAAGAATAGAGCTCTCTGACACTGTACTTTAAAAATGCCTTTTCTGGGAGACAAAAGAACTTTTGATCCACGTTCAACCTTGAATTAGGGAATATCTCCCTAGGTCTGAATGAAGAAACCACAATCATATTTTTTTTCTCCTTTGAAAAACACACACATTTTGCTGTCTATATATCCATGCTGGCAGCCTCTTCCATCCGTCAAATTCAAAATGAATAACTAAAGGAACTACAAAGCACGAAGTAAATCTTCTCTTTCATAATCAGACTGAAATCTCTGTTGCCATGTTTGAAGGTCAGAGCAAGAGCATTGTCATCCAGACAGCTTCCAATAAGTTAAATACAGAATGTTGGAAGCACTCAAACAGGAGCCGAAAGCCAAGATAATCTAGCAATTCAGAAAAAAGAGGAACAAGTTTGACCTAGGATGGTTTGCTTCCCGAAACAGAATAAGGAGTGGTGTTCCATTTACCAATGAGAATCAAGATCAGAAGTTAGTGTATTTATAGCAACTTGCTACCCTTCAGATTCACGAACACTAAGCTGGGAGGGTGACACCTGTGTAAAAAGGCAAAGATTATTCTTATATTGGAGCATATGTGCCCAACCCAAAGAACCTGATAAAACGCCGTGACCAGGGGGGCGTTTTATCAGGTGCGCCTGATTTACCAGTTGCGCCCCTTTCTGGACCGGGACGCTTTGCGCACAGTCACTCAGGCCCTCGTCACCTCTCGCCTGGACTACTGTAACGCTCTTTACATGGGGCTCCCTATGGGGAGCATCCGGAGGCTCCAGCTGGTCCAGAATGCGGCCGCGCGGGCGGTGTNCCCCCACCCTCTGGAACGAACTACCCCCCGAGATCCGGACGATTCCGGATCTCCTAACCTTCCGCCGCGCCCTCAAGACATGGCTTTTTCAACAAGCGGGCCTGACCTAGGGTGAATTTTAAATAGGGATAATTTTTAATGATTTTAAATAGTCACAGCCACTAATATTTGGATTTTAATTGGTTTTTAGAAGGGGTAACTCTGTATATTGTTTTAACATGCTGTGAGCCGCCCTGAGTCCCATGGGGAGAAGGGCGGCATATAAATTTTGTAAAATAAATAAATAAATAAATAAATAAACCAAGAACAATATATGTAGTTACTTCTGAATAATTCCTGTATTGCTGTTTACCTACAGACAGAACCTTGCTAGACTAAAGCAATTATCCACAATAACTATAGATATACTCTGTGAATTACTAGGGAGGGTCTGCCCTTGCTCTCATCCTGCCCATCAGATATTCCAAGCTTCACTGTCTCTTTGACACCTGGGAAAGGGCCCTTCCTTCCTGACACTCCAGACTACATTCTACCTCACCATGTCCAGTAACAAACAGAGAACTAAAGGAGTGGATTTCAGCTGGATACTACATTCTTTCTAAGCTCCATTTCCCTAAAGTTGTGATTTCTTCTCACCCGATCCAAACCATTTTGAAAGCTCAGCTTGCTATCCAGTTTTGTTGAAGGATGGGTTTATTTGTTCGAATACAACAGGAGCAAAATATCAGCCAACTTTGTAAAAAGACAGAGTAATAATAATAATAATGATAAAGTTGGAAGGGACCTTGGAAGTCATCTAGTCCAACCCCCTACTCAGGCAGGAAACCCTATACCATTTCGGGCAAATGGCTGTCCAGTTTCTTCTTAAAAACTTCCAGTGTTGGCGCATTCACCGCTTCTGGAGGCAGGTTGTTCCACTGGTTAATTGTTCTAACTGTCAGGAAGCTTCTCCTTAGTTCTAGGTTGCTTCTCTCTTTGGTTAGCTTCCATCCGTTGCTTCTTGTCCTGCCCTCAGGCACTTTGGAAAATAGCTTGACTCCCTCTTCTTTGTGGCAGCCCCTGAGATACTGGAACACTGCTATCATGTCCCTTTTCGTCCTTCTCTTCGTTAAACTAGACATACCCAATTCCAGCAACCGTTCCTTATATGTTTTAGCCTCCAGTCCCCTAATCATCTTTGTTGCTCTTCTCTGTATTCTTTCTAGAGTCTCAGCATCTTGTGGTGACTGGATGCAGTATTCCAAGTGTGGCCTTACCAAGGCATTGTAAAGTATTAATACTTCACGTGATCTTGATTATGGTGGTGTAGTTTCTTGGTTGCCCTCCGTGCATGAATTCAAGCTTCTTTTTTAGCTGCTTTAAATCACATGCTTCTTTTTGTTGCGAGTCGTTTGGTTTCTCCAGGTACATTCTGCTATCAAAATTAACTAGCATTGCAAAAATCATTTTCAAAACGTTCCTTTACTTTGTTTTTCTTGGGTTTCAAATAAAGAGAACAATATCGCAATAGTTGTAGAGTCCAAACCCTTTTATGTAGGTCATTTTCTTATTCAAACTGAAAATGTGGAATTTCTGAAGAACAGACCATTATGAAAAATAAACAAAATTTATTCCAGAAAAAAATACTAAAAAAGTCCATTTCAAACCAAGGACCCAAAGTATTTCATATTATTCCTTTTTTCTTCTTCATAGATAATTTCAAATATTCATTTTCTACATTCACATTTTTCTAGGACCTTTTTTTTCCTTCACTCTTCTTAAAACTATATCTTTTTTAAAAAAAAAATACATATAAACATGTATACAAGCTGAGGGTTCTGTTTCTAGTTAAGAAGGAGCTGCTAATATTAGACAAACAGAAGTATTAGTGGTGGTTAATCTTTATGTGAAGGTGGATTTATGGCTGAGCTTCTTAGTATTTGAATTCATTGCTACAGCTAATGGACATCTCAAACTGTCTTAAATCACCGGCTCTTTAGTGTGCCAAAAAGTAATAGAATGCTTAGAGCTACCATAATTTGGCACCTATGTTTAGAATTGGTTGCCAGAGAAGCTTATGGAGAAAAATGATCAAGGAAAATATTTTCTGTTCTTGTTTTCCTTCCTTCCTTCCTTCCTTCCTTCCTCCCTCCCTCCCTCCCTCCCTCGACACATATACATAATATACCTACATTCTTGTCTTCCTTCCTTCGTTCCTTCCTTCGTTCCTTCCTTCCTTTCCTTTTCTTATTTGGGTGACCCTACCATGTCAAGAGCTTCTTTATCTGCCAATTGGCTTCTGGGTATGATTCAAAATGCTAGTTGACATCTTTAAGACCCACAAGCCACTGTAGAGTTGCCATCTAAGGGGACTTAGGAAATGGGCATTTTCTGTCTCTGTTTGCATCCATGCTTTGGATGCATAACCCCAATCAACCGTTCCTTCCTGGATTTCAGGAGAACATTTAAGAAATGGATTTTCCATCTCGCCAAGGAGGAAGGCTTGACTTAAAAACAGTATATAAATGTAATAAGTAAGTAATATCAATAGGTGCCTAGGGTTATCAAGTTTTCCATTCACTGAAATCCCCTGATGACATCTGTTTTTCATTTGTATATCCTTCTTTCTGATCACCATTCCCCAATGGAAAAAAAAATGTTTTGTTCCATTCTTGGAGCTCAGATTTTCTGTGTAACGTTTTCTATTTTAGTGAACGAGAGAGAAAAAGAGAAAGAAAATAAAACCCCAAGCTTAAATTCACCAATCATTTCATTGGGACTATATATAAAAATGACACTTCAAGCAGGCCTCCTTCATCATTATGACTAATGATTAAAAACATAATTTGTTTCCAACCTGTTGAATGTTTAAGAGCTTTCCTGATCCCCTGCAAAATTCAGTTACTCCCCGTTATTGACCACAAAAATAAAAATGAAAGACTCTCTTTCCTTAAAAAGACCCTATTAATCTTTTGGATTTTGTAGCCCTGTATCGGAGGAAACATTCTTTTGGAAAGATGCTGCTGTTAAAAAAATGATACTGACCAGCACAACCTCAAAAACATCTTGAGATTTTTTTTTTCATAAAGCTGTTCCCTTCACCACCACCCCGAATATTGCAATCCTAACTCCAGGTTTTACGTTCTTCCCTAAATGCGATTATTATTTTTCTTTACAGCAAACAGAATTATTGATATGAACCAAACTGACGTTCACAGATCCTTAACTGAAGAAACAGAATCTATGCCTAAGGTGAGCATTCTGTAAACTGGATCTCACTCTTGAGTCAGATAGCCAAGCTTTTGGCATCAGGGGAGTCTTCAAAATGATGTCTTCTGCTGATCTAAGAGAGCAGGCTGGTTCATAGCAGGAGAAGGAAGAAGTCAAGACTTAAGTCATTTAAGGACTTCAAGCCTATAAAAGCTCACCGCCAGCTTCCTAAATTGTTCCTGGTGGCAACTGGCAATTAACTCAGATCGTTCAGACTAAGCGTTATAGCATCCTTGTACCTTGTACCAGCTAACAACTTAGTTGCGTCATGTTATACCAATTGCAACTTCCGGACACTTTCCATTACTTTGATTTGACCCTGGAAACCTACTAGAAACTAACGCTGTTTTTGTAATAAGTGACTCTGGCATATTTTATAATCAGTTCTGGACAACGGTCTGTTTAACCAGCAGCATTCTGGACCTGGTGAAATGGACCCACCCAGAAGTAATTTAACTTGTCCAACTCAGATGTTTTCTTTATCAGTTTATCCCAAAACTAATTAAAAGCTACATCATCTCATTCAAGGATACTTCTCAGTGGGTTCCAACATTCAGGACAGAAAAATATCTTTGATCAAAGTGTTCCTGGGCTCTAATCCTCAGGTGGAGAGAAAGGTAACCTGAAGCAAGCAATGATGGAGTTGTATTGCATTGTGGAATTATTCTGGTAGGTAGACAGTTGTGGTATACAAATAGTCCTTGGCTTATAACAGTTCATTTGAATTGTTCGAAGCTACAGCAGCACTGAAAAAAAGTGACTTATGACCATTTGTCACACTTAACGACTGTTGCAGCAGAAATTTTGGGCTAAAATTGTGGTTGTAGGCCGAGGACTACCTGTATGCACTTTTTTAGGAAACCAGAGAAGCAATCTGTTAAAACGTAAGTTCTGCTTCCTTCCTGGAGGGGAGGTAAGGTTAGCGGTGGTATCCTTCTCTGCCAAAATGGAAGTGGTTGGGAGAACTCCAGCAAAGTGCAGGCATTAGTCTTTGGTTCTTTTACAAGTTCACTTGAATTATTTTTAACTTGCTTATAGTAGAGGTCAGACTACATTCCAAGCCACTTTAATAAGCACCAGCTAAACATATGGCTGAACTTTGAGTATTTACTGTAAACGAGCTGCTTCCAAATTGATCCATTCATCTCCATGCATATTCATGATTCTGACTGCTGACAAAAGAGATTGATTGGCATGCCTTTAAATTTTCCTCCTTCCTTCCCACTTTTGAAGGGGGAAAAAAAAGAGAGAGAGTTGGAATTTTGGAAACCTTTGTGCCAGTCAGGGTTAAATATTAGGGAAGGCTGCATTTCTAGAAATAGGCAGGCAATTTTAAATCGTTAGCTATAATTTGCTTTGATTGAGTCAAAGTTAGCATTACTTTTGACCACTGAGTATATTCTGCAAGGAATCTCACTGATGTCAGCCAAACTATTCATGATTGATATAATAAATTACAGATTATATATATATATAAAAACCTCTGGATTTTCTACCCAGAGATACATGTAAAGGAGATAATCTTTGTAGTTGCCTCTTCAGCATCCCATAATTGGATTGTCCCTTTGTGCTCAAGTACTGAGCATGCTGAATGTTTGTATTTCTCCATACCTTGACAGTTTGGTGGTCTCTAGAATGCAGAAAGACCCCGTGTCCATATTCAGCTTGTATAACTGTAGTCCTTGAAACGTTCATTGGTGGAAGATCATGTTTAGCCTGTACATGGAAAAATGCCTATAATGAACTTTCTTTATAGGCTGATTTATGCCTCAGCAGGTGTACTTAGCAACAACAACCGCTGTTAAAATTTTTACACAAGCTTCCAGAATACTCTATTTCCAAATCCCAGTAAAAAAATTAAAATGACCCGTGTTTAAACTTGTATGATGCTCCAAAGGCACTTTTTCAAGAGGCAACTGGACTTTCTTTGTTTAATGATATATGAATACATAATGTGCATGAAATGTATAATTTTATATGGGCTGGATTTTTCTTTCTGAGAGTCAATAATGTTTCCAAAATGCAAAGAAATCTAAAATGCACACAGATATACCCATATCTGTCTCCATTGTTGTTTGTGTCAAAGGTTATGAAATAGATATGTGCCTTATCTTACACGTGCATATTCTCAGTCAGTGCAAATTCTGAAGAAAAGTTCCTGTATCTGTTTAAAAATATTAACAGATTTGGAGGGATTGAAATACAAATATTTGGGGACAGTCTTCATAACGGCCTCTTCATCTTGCAATGATAGCAAACTTTTCATTGAGGATTTGGCTGCTACTTGTTTACTATGAGCAGTTCTGTCAGGTGGAAAGGGTCCAGACCATACTTTGAGTTGCACTCAAAAAGATTAATTGCTAAAGTTTATATACAAGAATCTCGTCAACTAAAGTTCAATACTGAATTGGTGCCAGATAAAGGTCAATGGAATTAACAGAGGGTTGTGAAAATGGTCATAAAATTGGGTCAGTCATGTGATGACCTGACTTACAACTTACAGTCATGAATGCCAGGCTCAATTATGGTCATAAGTCAAGGACTACCTGTATTTAAGGAGGGAGGCAATTAAATGTGAGTCTTTGCATGATTCTTGCACAGGTATAAGGATTGAAATCAAATACATTTATTGTTTTAAATACAATTATTTCCAATGAATTATTGCTCCTAGAATCAAGGAAAGTCTTTTTTTTTCCCTGACAATTTACAGGATCTTTTGCGGACTTAATTCTTAAACCACCTCTGGTTTGTTTTGCTACCCTGACAGAATATCCTCCTCAAAGTTTAGGATAAAGGCACAGGTCGACAATCTAGCTTTAACCAAACTTATAAAGATTAGCTAGCAATGGCTCTGAGCCTTCCGGGGACGTAATTGGTCAGAACCACTTGAGCATCAAGAGTTTTGTAGCTTTAAACAGGCCTTTTTATGAGCCTGGCCATAAAGAGCAAACTGCCCCCAAAATATGACGAGATTGTTGTTGTTCTTGTTGTTGGCTTTGACCAATGGAGTAGAGCAGGACCTCTGAATAATCCATTAGTTCCAGGGCTGCGCTTTGGTGACTCTGCATCAGCAACTCTTTTGCTATATAAGTCCCTTAGCTTTGCCCGCCTCTCTTAACAAATTCCATTGACAGGCACCGCTGCCATTTTTCTGCATGTTCTGACAGTTTAATTCAGTACCTCCTGGCTAAGCAGCCTGAGCCTAAGGGGGTAATTCAGCTCACTGGCATTGGGCTGCTGCAATTAAAATAATTAACGGAGCAGGAATGGGCTGGCAGAGAAGGAGAACGAGAGAGCACTTTTCAGTCCCCAAGTGAGATGCCTGCTAGCTCTCCCCTCGGAAACGAGGGCAATAGAATTTATTATCGGCACTATATTTCCTTCCAGGTATCAAATGGGCTTGCATCTTCACTGCTGTTCTCTTCTTTTTTGCGTCTCCTATTATTTTTTTCTTTTGGCATCACCGATCACTGCTTTCCCACCTGGTCTTGTCAAACAAAATGGATCTGCTTAGCCTTGGGCTGGCAAGGCTGGAAGTCTCCAGATGGTGCCAGTGGCCGCTCCCAAAAGACCCAGCCAGCATTGCCCAGTGGTAAGGAATGCTGGGTGCTTCAGTGCTGCGGAATCTGCAAAACTCCCAAACTTTTTGTATTTGATGATCTGGCGAAAGAGGTTTCTGCTGGGGTCTGCTCAAGATGGGAGAGCTTTTTTTTTTCCAAATTATGGTGATGATTAAGTTAAAAGGACCAGAAGATTTTTTTTTTTGTTTCTTTTTTTTTGTATCTTTAGACATAAGCAGCCAGAAGCAGCAGAACTGAATCCTCTTAAATCGGAATAACAGAGTTGGAAGGGACCTTGGAGGTCTTCTAGTCCAACCCCCTGCTCAGGCAGGAAACCCTATACCATTTCAAATAAATGGTTGTCCAATCTCTTCTTAAAAACTTCCAGTGTTGGAGCATCCACAACTTCTGGAGGCAAGTTGTTCCACTGATTGATTGTGCTAACTATCAGGAAATTTCTCCTTAGTTCTAGGTTGCTTCTCTCCTTGGTTAGTGTCCATCTGTTGCTTCTTGTCCTGCCTTCAGGCGCTTTGGAGAATAGCTTGACTCCCTCTTCTTTGTGGCAGCCCCTGAGATATTGGAACACTGCTATCATGTCACCCCTGGTCCTTCTTTTTATTAAACTAAACATATCCAATTCCTGCAACTGTTCTTTATATGTTTTTGGCCTCCAGTCCCCTAATCATCTTTGTTGCTCTTCTCTTCACTCTTTCAAGTGTCACAACATCTTTTTTTACATCATGGCAACCAAACTGGATGCAGTATTCTAAGTGTGGCCTTACCAAAGCATTATAAAGCAGTACTAACACTTCACGTGATCTTGATTCTATCCCTCTGTTAATGCAGCCTAGGACTGCATTGGCTTTTTTGGCAGCTGCAGCACATGACTGGCTCATATTTAAGTGATTGTCCACTAGGACTCCAAGACCCCTCTCACAGTTATTACTGTTGAGCCAGGTACCATCTATACCGCGGGTGTCAAACTCACCGTGTCACATGATGTGTCGCAACGTATCGTGACTTTTTTTCACATTGCCGGAGCAATATTCTGAAATATTGCCCAAAAAAATCCAGGGACTTACCAGGAGTCAGCATTGACTTGAAGGCACCAAAGGGGGGGGGGGGGGATAAATTCATCTACTTGGTTTGTAGCTGACCCGGTTAAATATTTGTAATTAACATCATTCCCTCCAGAATTAAAGCACGCACCAATTTTATTACAATTCGGGGAGCTGTTGAAAACAACTTTCTCCATCCATCATTTTTCATGGCCAAGTGGTTTTATGGTATATATAGTTTAGAATGTTTTAATCGTATTCCTTCATATGTGTTGCTGCATGTTAATCTGTAGAACAATCATTTTCAAGGCTATGCTGCCTAGGAATGCATCGAAATGAAATGACTGAGGGGTTTTTTGTTTTTTTTTTGCTTATGCAGGTTTTCCTTACTATTTATTGAAGAAAAGTATTCCCTTACACAAATGGAAATTGCAACTCTTGCCTTTTAAAATGCATTATTTTGATCCATCCCACTTCATTAAAATTGCCCATCAAAGTGGCAACAAGGACTGCATTTCTCCCATGGCTGTTCCGTCCTAGATAAACATCAGTATTTCTTATCTTGCCCCCTAGCTAATATCAGACTTTTGTGGGATTATAAAATAATGCAAAGCATCCTTTGATCAGAATGAATCAGGGTGTGCTTTTATCCTGTTCCTTCTTAGCCTTGGATGACTTCTTTTTCTCTGGGAGAAAGAAGGAGCATTGAGTTTGATCCCTGTGATGTGATTTAAAAGAAGATGCTTTTAAATAAAAATACCAACTTTTTTTTTTATTTTAAAAAAAACCTTCCCCTCCCCAGGTTTCCAAAGCACTATTTATGTCCTCAGTTATTATTGCTCTGGAGAGAAAAACCCAGCCATTTTAACATACCATTTTCTGCAGTGTGAGCATTTCAATTCCAGGCAGGCTACTGTAACTTTAAAAAGATTTAACGAACGCAGCTCCAAGTAGCTAAGCTGAAATAAGAACGTCTCATGAGTTTAATGGATCAAACAGCCCTGATAGTTTTTATGGGCTCCTTTTCACTTTAGGGCAAAAGGAAGAGAGAATGGGGCAGGTTGGTTTTAAATTCAAGGATTTATGTTGTTAATCCTCCTGGCTAATTATAATTTATGGGAACCCTGATAAATTAATATGCAGTCGCTATTCAAAAGCAGAAGGGGCAGGCCTAAACAAGCCTTGTTCGTTTTTAATTTATTTCTACCGATGGAGAATATTAAATTAAATGAACACTGGGGTATTTTCAGGGGAAGGAACATTCTCATGCTTTATAGGCAGGTCTGTCGGTTTTCCATAACGATTTTGCAAAGTTTCGCTGCCTGTCTGCAGCAAATAACCCGCCGATTTAGCAAGTTGGCCAGCGTCCCTGACTCCTTTTGCTGCGTTTCTATCCAAGTGAAAGAACAGAAGCGGAATCAAATTTGGAGCGGTGTGTGCAAATAGAGGGAAACCTTGAGTGTGGGCTTAGAGGAAATGAAAGAGAAATCTTTTCCAGTCCTGATAATTTTAATTTTATTTATTTTTTAATCTTCCCGGCAAAGCAATCTTCATCAAATGACTCCTGCAGGGCCAAAGTCATAAGGAGCAGCATTGCTTGCCTTCATGTCTGGTTTAGAAAATAATGTTAAAAATACCTCCGGTAATTTGCAGTTTTGTCTGTGTGTGTGTCTGTGTATGTGTGTGTTGGATTTATGTAAATCTTCGTAAAACGTAGGACCATTAAGAGGACACAATGGATATTTCTAGCAGAGGAAACCGTAGAACACTGCAGAAACTGCTTCAAGGAAGAATCACAGAATTGGAAGGCTCCTTGGAGGTCTTCTAGTCCAACCCCTTACTCAGTCAAGAAACTCTATACCACATCAGGCAAATGGTTGTCCAATCTCTTCTTAAAAACCTCCAGTGTTGGAGCATTCACAGCTTCTGTTCCACTGGTTAATTGTTCCCACTGTCACGGAATTTATCCTTAGTTCTAGGTTGCTTCTCCCCTTCATTATTTTCCATCCACTGCTTCTTGTCCTGCCTTCAGGTGCTTTGGATAATATGTTGACCCCCTCTTCTTTGTGGCAACCCCTTAGATATTTGTGAGTTGTGAGTGCTCCAACACTGGATGTTTTCAAGAAGAGATTGGATAACCATTTGTCTAAAACGATGCAGGGTTGGGCTAGATTAGATCTCCGAGGTGCCTTCTAGCTCTATTCTGATTCTGATTATTTATGGTTGGATGTGAGAGTTTGTTTGTTTGTTTAAAGTAGATTTCTTTTGGACCCAATTATTTGAAAAGATGTGCCTGTCTTTTAAATTGCGTCCTGCACATTTTGTGAGAAAATGGTGGCAATAACCAAGGCATCTCTTTTTTTATTTTTCATCCCCTATTCAGGAAAAAAATGTAGATTTGGTTTACTTGATTTAGGTTGGTGTCTGTTTCTTAAAATGTTCTCCCATAAGAACTCTCACTACCGGTGCAGGAAACTTAAGAGTTACTAATATCCCTGCAGTTTTATATCCTCTAAAAGAGATAGCAGGGTAGCAAATATTATATTTGGAAATAATCTGCTTGGCTGTTCTTTTGAAAGAAAAGTCTCCCAGCTGTGAATTGCTAGATGAAGCTCAGCTCACAGCTTTAAGAGAGTTTTGAAGATTTAAAGCAATTTGATTTTACACATGGTGTGGGATTTTTCTGCTTTTCAGACAAAGCGGCCTCCAGATTCTGGTAGAGATTTCTCTGTGATTGTAATCACAGAACTTTCAGAATATTGTTAAATCCTTCCCAATCCTTCCAAAAGCTTTTGCTTGCTTAAAGTCCCTTCTCCCTTTGTAGTGAGATGATTCCCTGCTTATGGTGAGTCATAAAACAGGGGGATCTAATATCCAGTACAGGGTTTAAGATCCTACACAACTTTGTTTTTCTTCTGATCAACAAAGAACTTGTTTGATAAAAAATTTAGAAAAAATTAGCTGGATGGACCTTCTTCATCTAGTGGGTAAGGGATCAGTCTCTTGCTAATGGATCATATTGACTTTTTGAGAAGGTGCATTGATAGTCCCAATTTTGTTGCTAGAGGCTAGGGGTTCAAAAGAATCCTGCCATAGATCTAAACCTTTGTTGTTGTTCAGTCTTCTAAGTTGTGTCTGACTCTTTGCGACCTCATGGATCATAGCATGCCAGGCCTCCACCCCTGTCCTTCACTGTTTCCCAGAGTTTGCCCAAATTTATGTTAATTGCGACAACCTATCTAACCATCTCCTTCTCTGCCGTCCCCTTCTCCTTTTGCCTTCCATCTTTCCCAACATCAGGATCTTTTCCAAGGAGTTCCGTCTTCTCGTTTGGTGGCCAAAGTAGCTGAGCTTCAGGATCTGTCCTTCCAAAGGACAGTCAGAATTGATTTCCTTTAGGATTGACTGAATTGATCTCCTTGTAGTCCAGGGGACTCTCAAGAGGCTTCTGCAGTAGCACAATTTGAACGTATCAATTATTCGGCACTCAGCCTTCCTTACGGTCCAACTCTCATAACTATACACACAACTACTGGGAAAACCATAGCTTTGATATATGGGCCCTTGTCGGCAAGGTAATGTCTCTGCTTTTTAATATGTTATCTAGGTTTGTTATAGTTTTCCTCCCAAGGAGCCAGTGTCTTTTAATTTCATGGATCTAAACCTAGGGGAAATGAATTAGGAATTTCATGCAGGTCAGATTTACAGTTGGATGAAAACTAACATTCTCTGAACAAATGGATCTCTATTTTGTCTTCTTATTGTCAAAGGGAGCAGGAGAGGAAGGAAATGTAGGACTTCCTTCTATTTGATTGAAAATTTAATGTGACATTATCAAATTCACACTTCCCAAAACAACCCACCATAAATTTCAGTGTTAGCAAGTTTAGAAACTGTATACTGTATACAATTTCTAAACTCGCTATAGCACATGTATATTAGAGGAAAAGAATACACAAAAATGTATCAGTGAAAGGATATACGCACAAAAAGTGGGAAGAATTGCTTGCCCAAATATTATCCAAGAATATAGACACAAAAATTATGGAGAGCAAACGGAAATGCTTACCATTTTCACATTGGCCTTTTTAAATGAGAAGTTAAATGGGGTGAAGCCAAACTTATGAGACACTAAGAAAAACTGAAATATACAGGTTTAGTCATCCTTATTTGTCACTAACTGTGATAGATAGTTCTACTCATATACGATGGGTTATGACATGACTTCTGATGGTGATGTTATCCATTCAGTTGTGTCTGACTCTTAGCGATTCTACATGTTGAACTACTTTTTTGAGTTGTTCCATGCTCTGGCTGGTGTCAGCTTTAATGGTGTCTAGTCACCACGTTCTTTGATGATTTCCTTTTATGGTAACTCTTCCAAACATAATTGTCTTCTCCAGTGAATTCTCCTGTATGACACAAGATACAGTTCCGTGATTTTGCCTTCTAGCGGCATATCTGGTCTTATGCACTCCAGTACTTGATTGTTAGTCACTTTTGCTATCCAAGGAAGTTGACTTCTTTGTTTCCCAAATTCTTCACTACAAACTGTGTTTTATTTGTTGCCATGTGTCTGTTTTGGCTAATTTGGAATGGATATTTTTTCCTTCAACTTTTCCATAGTCTTGGGTTAGAATAGCTGATAGTTCCCTTGAGGAATGCTTGATTCAATGGGAGTTGGATTTGTTTTATATGATCTTGGTAGTATTCTATTTTTAACTGACTCGTTGTGTACTACACTGAGTTGGGCAGCCTATACATTTAATAAATAAATAAATAAAACTGAAACAAAATAATGAAGTTTTCACTTCAGGTAAAAGGAAACCACCTTGGTTTTGACTGGAATAATATTTCTATTAGTCTATCTGGAGGAGCTAAAGAAAAGGTAGAGTTGAGTTGAGAAAAATAAAGCTGAGGAAAAGGACTGTACAGTTTTTGGCTTAGTGTAATAGAAGAGTAATCAGGGCCAATCAAGGAGTTTAATGTAAGCATCATTTTGTCATGCCCTGAAGGAAATTTGGCACAGGCTAGCAAAGTCAATGAAATGACAAATTACAGGACGCAAGGGCCATATTATGAAGGCTTCCAAGAGATGAGAAGAGAAAATTGGTGCAGGGAAATATTGTAACAGTACAGAGAGAAAAGAAAGAATTTTGCATTTGGTGGGAAAATGATATTTTCGTTGGGGTCCCCTCGGAATATCACTTCTGAAATGACCCTTCCTTTGAATTGCCAAGCCGTTCAAAGAAAGTAAGTCCTGGTTGAAGATGCAGTGACTTTTTATTAACTTCCTTTATTTTCTCGTTCCGGTTTATTATCGATCTGATTTTTATTTCTAACGTTCGTAAGGAATATACGAAATAAATCTCAGTATGTCATACTAATTTTTTAGTTTAGTTTTACTTTGTTTGACCCGTGGAACGTTTACACAGCCGAAGTTACGGGTCTTAAGAATCGTTATCGATTGTGGATATCGTAATTCCAGAAGGGATACTACAAAGCAAACCACCTAGGAACTTTCTGGAGCAGCGATAGAAATAGTTTGAATAAAAGGATCCCCAAGCTATGAGCAACACTTTCTAAGTTTGAACACGCCTATCATACACGAAATTCAAACATGCTACTAAGTCTCCTTCAACTTAAGCTATGAAAAATACGTATGCAATATAATTTGATTTCCTTCTGGACAATTAGCATGAAAATCTAGCCTAAATTCTTAATGTGGCAGAACTGACTCTCCTGCCACGGGCAGTGATGTAAACAAATACTTCTGCTGAAACAATGCAACACTTACTAACATGATATGTTTAGTGGGAAGGTTCCTAGAACCTTCCAGCGTGAATAAACCACTGAGGTCCAGAGCTGGGTCACTTTCAACAAGTCCTAGAATTGTACAGTGAAGGACAGAGTTGGAGGGGAAAAGAAATAGGTTAAAAGGAGAGGAGAATCAGTTACTCACTATTGGACTGTAATAATAAATAATGTTGAATGTTGGGGATATTAAAACAATTCGTTCTTGGCAAAAGAAACAGAGGCTTCTATTCCCTTCAGCGGCACTGCCTTTAACTGCATACGTCTTCTCCGCTGTGGCTTTTTTTTAATATAGCATCATGTTCCTGCAGGTATCATAAAAATAAAAAATAACTTAAGGAGTATTAATTCCTGTAAGAGCACTGATTAATCCCAGATGTGAGCCGTGCATGTAACTCAATGTTAAGCGTGTGCAGGTGCTGACAGAGGGATCGGAGAGCTCTGCACATGTTCCCAGAACACAGCTGTTTCTGAGCCAGTTGCTCCAACTTCTCCGTCAAGTTCTCCTGCCTCTGGGCACAATTAAAAGCTTGCATGCTGCTTTTCGTCAGGGCAGCCTTAGGAATTGAAGCTGAGCAGAAAACAAGGCAATTGAAAGCAGGAGAAGAGAGTAGCGGCCAGGAAGGAGACTCTCTTGCCAAACTGGCACTCACCTTGCTACCACCTCAAGCAAAACCATGCAAGGTTGGCACGTCATACTCAAGACACAAAGAAGACAATCTCTCAGGGGCTGCCACAAAGAAGAGGGAGTCAAGCTATTCTCCACAGCGCCTGAAGGCAGGACAAGAAACAATGGATGGAAACTAACCAAAGAGAGAAGCAACCTAGAACTAAGGAGAAACTTCCTGACAGAACAATTAACCAGTGGAACAACCTGCCTCCAGAAGCGGTGAATGCTCCAACACTGGAAGTCTTTAAGAAGAGACTGGACAGCTGTTTGTCTGAAATGGTGTAGGGTTTCCTGCCTGAGCAGGGGGTTGGACTCGATGACCTCCAAGGTCCCTTCCCACTTTATTATTATTATTATTATTATTATTATTATTATTATTATTATTATTATTATTATTATTATTATTATTATTATTATTATTATTATTATTATTATTATTATTATTATTATTATTATTATTAGCCACCTAGTACCTCTGGGAACGGACCGTAGATATACGACATGCATGCCTGCATGTCAATAAATAACAAAAGTTTTCATTTTTAGGAGGTAGGCCAAGAACTCCCAAGTTCCTGAAGATAAAGACTAGCAGGATTGAGAAATATAAAAAAGGATGTTCTTGCCTACAGATAATATCCACTATCACCACTTTCTTCCCGTTTCTTTCTGTGTTGTGTGCCATTTCCAAAACGCTACAAGTCATTGTCAGCCCTACCAGGTAGCCCAGATTAAGACTCCAAATGGCATGTAGGTCATTACTACTATTATTGTCATAGCTGTTATAACACAATCTTGCAAGGCAGCTGGCTGCCTCTTGTACTTCAAGACCGTTCCTTCTTCCCGTTGCAATAGCCTACCTTTTGAAGATTTGCAAATATATACAAAAAGGGATTATGAATTGTTGGAAGCATCTGAGTGAGGGCAGCTTCCTCATTCTGGTTTTGCAGGAAAAGTAGCTTGGCAGTGTGAGATAGGTGCCTTTTCAAGTATTATCCTTACACCCAACGTGAAAACACAATGAAACATCTTGCAGTCAATCTTCGGGATTGGGACCAAAGAGATGGAAGACAAAACCAATATAACATAATACATTCCCTGAGAATGGCTCCCTCCTGTATCCCATCATAACTCTCCACGCCCATCACCACCATAATTCTATGACCCACCCCCAACCTCCCAATCCCCAAATTCTATTGCCCCCAAAAGACCAGGAACTTCCCACTGTCCTCTCCAACCACCTCTGCTAATCACTGCTGGCCCATCTGATATGGTACAAAATAGCTACTACATCAGGGCTTTTTTTGTCATAGAACGGCCAGAACAGTGTTCTGGCACCTTTTTTGGATGGAACCTTGTAGGGTAGGCAAGGCGGGTTGTATAACATGTGTGTGTTCCGGCACCTTTTTTTTTTTTTTTTACAAAAAAAGCACTGTACTACATAATCCAGCATTCTGTCTTCAGAACCACCATCAGCACCCCAGCTGGCTATTGGTATTCCCAAACAGTTCACTTTCAATACTACGCTATTCTTCCGTGCAGAGGTTTTATTTCAACCTGTCTGTGTGTATTAAAGGAATGAGGACAAATTCATTTCATTCCCATTTCGATGTGAACTTCTGTGTGCGGTGAATTCAGCTGTACTTTGAAATTTGCTCTTTTATGATGCAGTTCT
>NW_015386625.1:14292-28605 GCF_001527695.2 Protobothrops mucrosquamatus | reverse complement strand
CACCCCAGCTGGCTATTGGTATTCCCAAACAGTTCACTTTCAATACTACGCTATTCTTCCGTGCAGAGGTTTTATTTCAACCTGTCTGTGTGTATTAAAGGAATGAGGACAAATTCATTTCATTCCCATTTCGATGTGAACTTCTGTGTGCGGTGAATTCAGCTGTACTTTGAAATTTGCTCTTTTATGATGCAGTTCTCCAGGTATATTAAAAGATACGTATTAGGGGATGGTGCACACAAAATATTGCATTCTATTAGTGAAAATAATGTTCAAACACACTTTGTATTAAAGGGAGTTGCTGGCTGGAAAAAAAAAGTGTACTAGGCGACATGACATTAAAATGCATATGCTAGGAGAAATATGCAGAAGGATGAATGTCAATATTTTTGTGCACTAAAACCATCCTTAATGTGGAAATGAGACCAAGCAAGTTAAGATTGGAAAAAAGAACAAGATGAATGAAACTCTATGAAGATATATGTAGGTAGATAATGTCAAATATTATTACGTCTTGTACCAAATTCAGTTTCACATCAGAATGAAGTGTCTTTAACCAAGGCCCTTTTAAACAGCATGGCATATGTATGTATGTATGTATGTATATATGTATGTATGTATGTTTTTTCAAAATTTGGAATGCTAACAAAGAATTAATTATATGTATGTATGTATGTATGTATGTATGTATGTATATGTATATATGTATATTTATTTATATATATGGAACAGTAAACATTCTATTTCTGTTAGAGAAGAGGAGTTAGTAAGGTGTGGGCAGAAATCAATAGTCAGCTAGTTGACTATCAGTATCATTGATTACAATCAATCTCCTGTACAGATGAAACTGATCAACACAGATGTTTATTTACAGTTCTGATACTCTGCCTGTTCCCATATATTACAATGATTGTGGTAGTCTGCACAAATAAACCCTTTCAAATCTCTGACTGGAGATGATGAGAGTTGGTGTTAGAACCAACTTAGAGGGCAAAATAGATTGGAGAACTTCTTTTGAGTGTGCTGTTTTATTTCTTATGCCTTTATCTCTAGCAACTTTCATCCTGCTTAGTTTTGGCTACCCCATCAGAAAAATGCAGCTCGTATTTATAGATTTCCTATATACACATTTACAATGAACACACACAATGGAAAGACAAATCCATTTCAGCAGAATATCTGAATAATGTGAACTGAATGCAGCAGTTAAGATCTTTGCACCCTGGAGTTATCATTTTGGTTTTCCAACAAAAATCTGCATTAAGAAAACCATCAAATTTTATTTCTCTGACATTTTTTTGCTAATATTATTATACTGTATATAGTCAGTTGATTATACTCCAAAAGTAAGGTGACCAATCGTCCTCCTTTAGGAAGTTCTGTCCTCTCTCAAAAAGTGTCCTCCTACATGTCCTCCTTTTCGATATTTGAAGACTAATCTGTAAATCTCCGTATTCGATCGATGCCGATCCGATCCGTTGCGTTGCGTGTGATGTGACGTATTTGTATTTGACATGACGATTCGTCAAGGCTCGGTACAGTGCGGCGAGACGCGATTATGAGACGCATGTGCTCCGCACAGGAGAATTGTTTTGAGAGAGTGCGCCACGCACAAGAATGCGCCGCACGCAAGTGGCTTTGTTTACTTCTTACCGAAACACGACACGGTACACACGCACGCATTAGACTCCCTTTTTCCCCCTCAATTTATTTGTGTCCTCCTTCTCATTGTAAAAAAGTTGGTCACCTTACAAAAAGCCAAGATGCAACCTTGTATATTGTGCAATACCAAAACGTTTCATTCATTTCTGGTTTTCTGAGTAAAAATTCTCTTGCCTAAAGACATAGGAATGTTTGCAAAGCCCTCTGTATATAAAGAGAGCAAAGCTTTCAACACTTCATTTTTAAAACTTGCAAAAAGTTTCAAATCCAAAGGAAAGACTCTTTTTTGCTAAGCGATATTTGCCAAATTATTGAAAAGCCGTTTCTTTGTTCTGAGTTGGATTGGGACAAAGAGATTTCAAATTTCGCCAGCATTCCTCTACAATGGAATTTGGCCATTTTTTTTCTGACCAACCAGAGAAGGGGAAACTTCCAATTTGGCATTGTTTTACAGGATTTTTTTTCTCTTCCTTTTCTTCTGAAAAGTTATCCCAAAGGATTCTTGACAAGGATTGGCAAATGTATCCAATACTGACGTATTTTTGATAAGAACTAGGAATCTGAAATGTGTTGCTCCCTCCTTTCTTGTTGATTCAGGCAGGGATGTATGTTATAAAAGCCTTATAAAGGTTGCCAAAAACCTCCCTCCAAAAATGTATAGGGCACCATGCGGAATCATCCTAATGCTACAACTCTCTGGGCTGAATTGATCTTGATGGCGGAAAAAAGAGAAAGAAGTTGAGATTTTTAAAGCCTCTTTCAAGGGTTAGTACTGTATTACTGTTGTTCCATTTGCCTCTTTTCTTACAGAGACTGTGTGGCCCAACGGTCTAGTCCCCAATTAACTTCTTTTACCTAGTTTCTGCGTCTGGATTTCCGTGCGATAGACTATCGATTGAAGCAGAGATTGGAGGCATTCCTGTAAAAAAAAAAAAAATCTTACATTCTCACAAAGCAACTGTAAATATAGGTATGCAGATAGGGGCTATCCAGCCAGCAGCTCTATTGACGTTTGCAGAGTGCTATCGACTGCAGATTTGATTGCCTAGTATACAGCTTAAAACCTCCACTAATTGCTTTGTTGATTTCAAATGCCACAATAAAACTTTAAATTGTTTCCAGGCATTCCACAGTCTTGCAGATGGAGTGAGAGATGGCCGGGCTGAGCCCTCCAACAGGAATATGTCCCCTCCCCTCCCCAATTCACCCCTCCTCAGCTTTCCTTTTTAAACAGATAAAAGCAATCTCTTTCTTCACTAAAGTCCAAATACTGTAGGAATAACAACAGCCGTTTTGATAGGGACGGTGGATTGGTGTTTGCACCCGATCCAGCATTTAGGATATTAAAGTGTGCACAACATTACATCGGGCATATCAAATGGGGGGGCCGTTATCCAGCTTCCTCATACTCAGTCTGACAAGTTTTGTTTTTTTTTTTCCTTTTTGCAACAACCAACTCAAAAGATTCGCTTTGAAGGGATACAGATCGATACGGAAGGCAAGTGTGCGCTGACGCATAGGCAGAAAGCTCCCAAAAACTCCCTGGTGGAAAGCAAATGTGGGGCAACATTTAGAGTTTGGTTTTCAAAAGCTTGGTATAGAGACAACCCGGCACATAAATAATGAGAGCCAGGACTGGTGTGTGAGTGTGAATGTGTGTGTGTGTGTGTGTTTAGGCGTACATAGGTTTTCGATGCTGTTCAGACAGTTTTACATCCACAGTCCATCCAGGGAAATATTTCTGCAGAACTAAATGTGTTTTGCCTTGCTTGTTGTTGTTTTGTTTTTTTACACAAGTAACTAGTGGGTACATGTGCTCAAAAATATCTCGTTCTTCATGTCCTCCTTTCTCATGTAGGATCATAACATGGAGGAAAGTCCTGTTAGGAATTAGTCAAACATGGGTTGAAAGCAGTTGCTAAACGGGGGGTGTTTACGTGTGAATTTTTGCAGGTCATGTAAAAGTCAGAAGAGGACATATTTATTAAATATTTTATATAGCAACCACAAAACATCACCTAGCAAGAAATCCACTGAATGAAATTCCTTGCACGGTACAACGGAATTTCAAAGGAGTATCACCGGGGAAATTTTCACATCAGAGAGAATGTTTGAGATTACTTATTGCTCTATTAAGCTCATCCAGACACAGATATCTTCAGAACATCCTGAAAAGACGGTTAGCCTCTTTTCCCACACCTAGAAATCACTTGTTCCCTCCACTCTGTTCTGAAACTGAAACCAGTAAATAAATGTCAGTTATTGTTACATCCGAATGGTGTAGGCTCTCTTGCTTGAGCAGGGGGTTGGACTAGACGACCACCAAGGACCCTTCCAAATCTATTACTCTGTTCTAAAATGCAACCATATTTTCAGCTCGTTTTAAAGTTGAATAAAAAGATATAGAGATGGCAACTCATAGGGCCATGTGAAAAATGAAGCCATTAAGAAATTGACCCATGTGGGAAGGAGGGAGTAGATATTATAAGACCTAGAAAAATTCTGTGATTGACAGAAACCATCAATTGCTTGAGGTAGGGAACTAAGGAAAGAGAACAGAATGGATTGGCTTCAAAAAAAAACCAAAAACCAGGATTGGGTTGGCTGATTGCTATCCAATACAATCTCAATACTTCTTGAAAGTTCATTGTAACCTTCATTTGCATACTGATCCATCAGATAAGTGTTCTATCTTTATCAGATAGGTCTTTCCACAGAAGTAGTGGTGTTGCTGAAACTCAGAGCAGATCGGTACAGAAGCTGAGCGTAGTCAAGTCACATTTCCAAAATAGGTAAAGAGTCATCACACAAAAATTTAATGTTTCCTAATTCATCTGATGAGCTGCATTTCTGTGCCTACCACATCTCCCTGGTTCCAGTAGTTGATGACACAAACTATGTCGCCTTCATGGATGCTTATTTGTTGGTAGTTTTAACTCTTAACTTTTTGGGAGGGAATGAAAAAAAAATCTCATTGTTAATGCACAGCTGTGGGATTGCACTACCTTCCTGTGGGAATCTGCAAGTATCACACTTGGTCTTTTGATGGATTGATAGGAGGGTCTTTCCCAAAAGCAATAGGTGGGATCAGGATAGACACTGAATTCATTTCACTAACGTTTCAATTTCATCCTCCTTCGCCTCGTCCCTGTTTTGTTAAACATTCCATCAGAGAACATCTTGACCACAAAACCGGCTGTTCCAATCTTAGAATGGTTATTATAAGTGATCTGGAAGTGGTTCAACTTTGAAATGGGAGGGAATGCTCAAGATGGCCTCTTTTGAACTTGGACCACCTCCAGAAGATTTAAAATGGCCCAACTCAAAGTCAGAATGACCCATTCAGAATCAAGACATTACATAATGGAATATTTGGCATACCCTTAATTTTTTCCCTTCTGTTAAACTAAATATAACAACTTTCAGAGATCATGTAGGGTACATGGAAGTCACGTGATGAATTTCCATCTTTGCTTTAACCTCTGCTTTACTTGCCTTTAACCAAGCAACCAGTCAGTTTTCAAATTCAGATCTGAAACCTTTCACAACTACTAACAAAACCTGGACATCTTTTTTTGCAAATACTATAGTATTTGTCCTATTTCCATTGTCTATATTTGCAAGTCCATGCCAATCAAACAATGTAAGCAAAGCACATTATAATGGCTTGTTAAGCAAGAATAATTATGACAAATTACAATGTGATGTGAAGAACGGAAAAGAACGAAGTATTGTACATGTCACATGCTGCCCAAGATGTACTCTCAAGATCTTATGTGCCATCCTAAAATAAAAGGCAAAAACAACAACACAACTCCCTACTTTGAAACATACTTCAAAATCACATAATAATAGAAGAATTAAATTTAAATTTTAAATTTAAATTTTAAAAAACCAGTGAATATTTTGAAAAGGTGCACAAGAATTTTGAAATCTGTATAAAACAATCCTGATAATAATCAAATGGTGGATTATGGCGAGGTCTGTCCTTCACTATTTAGAATCAACACGGATGTGACAAAGAAGCAAGCCAACCAACAACTCAAGTTATTTACAACACATACATTTTCTTCTGTAATAATGAAAGCCATACATGACTACTCATTTTACCTACAAAGCTCTGTGGGTCTCTCTATTTTCATAAGAGTTGAAATATACAGGAAATCTGAAAACAGAAAAACCTCTTTAAGACTTTTCCCTGGATTGGTTCAGACTGGTTAGATTCTATTTCTGTTTCTAATGTTCACATTTGTCTGATTTAGATGATAATCACTCAGGAAGTGCTCAGCCATTGCAGCTTCCATTACCACACTGATTTGCCTTTGCCTCTACACAGAGCTCAAAGCGAAACTTGAAATTTCAGTGTAAAACCACAAAGGTAACTGAAATTATATAACATTATTTCAAGTATCTGAAGGTGAAGCAGGCGAGTTTCACAGGCAAGAGAGGTAAAAATACACTGTACTAGTGCACAAAGGTCAGATTCAAAGGTGGGAAATGGAGCATCTTCAGAATCATCTTCACACCCCAAAGCCCAGGGGAAAAAAACTAGAAAAACAGAATAACAAAGTTGGAAGGGACCTTAGAATCTCCTAGTCCAACCGCCTGCTCAAGCAGGAGACCTTATCCCATTCCAGACAAATGGCTGTCCAGTCTCTTCTTAAAAGCCTGCAGTGATGGAGCACCCACAACCTCTGAAGGCAAGCTGTTCCACTGGTTAATTGTTCTCACTTTCAGGAAATTTCTCTTTAGTTCTCGATTGCTTCTCTCCTTGATTAGTTTCTATCCATTGTTTCTTTCTTGCCTTCTGCTGCTTTTGTAAATAGGTTGGCACCCCTCAAATATCGGGACACTGCTATCTTGTCACCCCTAGTCCTTCTTTTCACTAGACTAGAATTTCCATAGATGCATCCTCTCCTGTTGTGAGGTTAATGCTTCCTTGCAAATATACTGTATAAATATTGGAGCATCACAACTACCTTAGTGGTTATTAGCTATAATGGCTAGATGTTGCCACCTGAATCATGCATATCTAGATGATAGATTTATGGTTACTATATTATATTTGCCAACATGCTAGAGACATTTAGTTAAGCATTCCGGTGATATGGATCTTTGGTTTCATTCTGCAGGTATATTGCTATGTTCTTACCTCCATCTTTCTTATGTATTTTTTTTTTGGTACTGTTGGGGTATTTCTTCTCCAAAATCATCCTTAAAAAGAAACGCCCACTTTTAGTTAGAGCCCATGGCAACATCCCATCTTCGCCTCTTCTGTTCTTAACATTTTCCTACCTCTTTCAATAGGCTCCTTGCTTTTTTAAAAAATGGTTAGATTATATGCAGCTGCACATTTAAAATCTGTGAAGGGATGACCTTATTTCTTCTTAGGGCATAGAAGGTTTTCCCCATTAAAATATAATCTCTCGCAGCATTATAAAGAATAGAGTTTCAAGTCGGTGGCTTTCAAAAAAATCTGGTTACCATGTTACTTTCAACCCCTTTCCTGGATGGTGATCAGAAAAATCTCTCTTTTTAACCAATTCTTAATTTAGTTGAATATAACCATCGGTTAAACTTCTCTTGTTTCTTCATTTCCTCATTCGGTTAAAACCTATACATCTGCTTGAAGCTGGCTGTAATGTAGATTGCAGTCTGAACGGCACACGTTGCGGGTTGATTTGAATGAATCTGACAGTTGCACATGTTCCCTGTTTGCTAAACATAGTTTGCAAAATCACCATTGTTCCCACCTGCCATTTTGCCTTAGTATCGGAGGAGTCACACAGCAGCCAGCTTTGCGGGGGGAACCGAGTTTTTCAAAGCAAAGCTTTGGATAATTTTTTTTATATATCTGGAACCCGTTGAGCAACTAAGGGTTGCTCATATTTATACTAATGTATTTTTGTTTGGAGGATTTTTTTGTTTGTGTGTGTGTGTATGTCTTGTGTTTTCTGCTGTATTTTTGTTTGGAGGATTTTTTTGTTTGTGTGTGTGTGTATGTCTTGTGTTTTCTGCTGTCAAGCCAAAAGGCTAGCTGATGGGAGTTTCTGCCTGGAAAGGGAAATAATGTAAGGTGCTGTGGATGCTACACACTTTAGGGTGGGGCAGATATTCAGTTTGAGTTATTTGTAAAAAAAATAGAGCTGGGCTACAAATAAATAAATAACTTTGGTGGGCGTCTGGTAGCAAAACCTTCTCGGAAATGTCTTCTGAATGTTGTAAAAGCAGGACGGTGTTTCTGATTACAACACCAGAAGTTACACATACACACACCCACATACACAAAAGCAATCTTTTTCTTTGTTGAAAGCAGATAATATTTGTTCAGGTTCACAGAGGCTTAACGGATCTCTCTTGCTTGTTATTTATTCAAAAAGACCCATAGATCTATGCCACTGAATTACTGTTCAGTTTATAAGGGGGGAAAAAAACATAGGGGAAATTGTTGTGGCTAAGTATGGTGCTGATGAGTTCAGTAGTGCAATATTGGTGGATATCAAGGAGTTATGAGAGTCCCTCAACTACCAGGTACGAAGAATAAAATGTTCTACTAAACACAGTAGGACTGTGTTTCTTAACCTTGGCAACTTGAAGATGTGTGGACTCCAATTCCCAGAATTCTCCAGCCAACACACTGCAGTAGGAAGCATCTCTGAGGAATTGTGTAAATCTGTACATCTCCTACTTGCCTACCAGCTTGGGGTCGTTAAAAACAACCCCAAGAAAATCTGTATTGTCACCAGAAGGACTTCCGTTCTATCCCCACACATCTTTTAAGAAAGTTGATGGTGAATTCTCCGCCTTGTCTCATTGTTTCTCCTCCTTTTCTTTCCTGCTTTGAAGTTCTGTTTTATTCATCCCTCTGCGCTTTATCCCAAAGATGCTTCTTCATGAGGCAACAGGACTTTTTTCTTTGTAGATGTTTCGCTTCTCATCCAAGAAGCTTCTTCAGCTCTGACTGAAGAAAGAAGGGAAAAAAACGAGAAAGTCCAGTTGCCTCGTGAAAAAGCATCTTTGGGATGACTGTGACCTGAATGACAGAGAATATCCATTGACACCTCGGCACCTCATCCCAAACCCCATTCCATTCCCATCTGTGAACGGTCACACAAATGCACACCCGCTTGCTGTATGTTTGTCTCTTTCCTCTGCTGTTGCTTACAGTCTCCCCCCCCCTTCCCCCTGCCTCCCCCCCCTCCCAGCCTGGATGCTTGCAATAAATTGGGATAAAGAAGTGATAATGACAATTGGGAGGGTGGAGAAAAGAGACAAGCTCTGGCATCTTAACGCCTGTTGTTTTAGAACGTTAACTGAATAAGCCACAAAGTATGCAGAGTCTGATTAAATTGCCAGAGCAGTCAATCTTGACTCCCTTTGGCCTTAACACCCATTGCACAAAAGAGACATTGTTATGCTGCGCGAAGAGATCCGAGGTTGCATTCAAAGGTCAGGGTGACACCACGATATGGCAGGGTGTTATTTTGCGTTCCTTGATAAACAAGTTAGGCTCCCTCTCAGCTTTGCCAAAGAGATGATCCCATTTCTTTCCCCTTCCCACCCACCCCTCTTTGATAGGCAGCCCCGATTTGCAGCTCTCACTTTCAGGGATCTTATAGGGGTCATTAATTACATTTGGAAACAGGGAGTTGTTATTAGAGTTCACTTGCCTTTCTAAACCTCAGAAAGATGACAATGGAGATCCTCAGTCATCCAGACCAGGGTTGTCCCAAAGGTGCTTTTTTCACGAGGCCTTCTTGTTTTTTTCTTGAAGATGTTTCCCTTCCCTCATCCAAGAAGCTTCTCCAGCTCTGACTGGATAGTAGGGAATGGCAGAATTTATACTCTTTGCAGACAGCTGTTCATTTACATTCTTTCAGTGAGTTGTTAAAGCTACCTGGAGGTTTACCTGTGTCGTCAGGGTCACCTGAGTAGTTGAAATGGGTGTGGAGCCATCTTGGAACTGTTGAAAGGACTGTGTTGTAGACAGGAGATAGATGAGGTCAAATCTCTCCCCCTCTATTGAGAGAGGGCTGTTCAGTTTTGACCTAGATGGCCTCTTTGACCCCTTTTTCAAAACAGCAGTCCTCTGGACTTTTCTGTCTTCGAAAGAGTGGCCTTTGTTTAAGGCCCACACCCATTTGCACTACTCAGGTGACCCTGAGGTCACAGATAAACCTCCAGAGGCTTCAAAGACTCTCTAAAAGAATGCAAATGACCAGCTGTCTGGAAGGAGTATAAATCTTGCCATTCCCCACTATCCAGTCAGAGCTGAAGAAGCTTCTTGGATGATAAGCGAAACGTCTTCAAGAAAAAACGTCCAGTTGCCTCATGAAAAAAACACCTTTGGGACTTAGAAAGATGACCTGCAAACCCAACTAGCTGTTGGGGAAACTTTAGCTTTCTCACTTGGCAAATATTTGTGTGTGGTTTTTTTTTTAAAAAAAAAAGGCTTTCCATTCCTTCCAACTAAAGTTCTGATGGATGATTGGAAAACCTATATTTGGGGCTTATTCAGGCATGCTGGCTGAGGAATTCTGGGAGCTGAAGTCCACAAGTCATAAAAGGGCTAAGTTTGAAGACCCCTGGATTATATAGAATTTTGTCAGCAAGGTGATATGTCTATTTTTTAATATGTTGTCTATATCTATACTTGGCTTGGAATGGAATTGGTGTAATTCTGATAGTTCCTCCCCTCCCCTAGACTAAATGCTGGGAGTATTTGTTTAGTAAAACATCTTGTAGCTTAAAGTTCTCCAAGATTCTGAGAATCACTTTTATCACTGAAATCTGCCTACATCTTTCCTCCTTACTAATTTAAGTTATTCATTAAAGCCCTTTCAGTGGGTGGAAGTGAACTTGGTTTCCAAAGCAAGTTCACTTCCCTTGGTGAGTCAGTCTCTAAAGTAACACAGTACTGGGACAGTTACTGTAAATGTAAAATCCGTGCATTGGATTTTATATCTCTTTACACTGATAGTACTTTTAAGCTTTGTGTAATCTTGTAGCAAAAGTTGCCCTCCCACTGTTTCCCACAGTTGTTGTTTTTTTTTAAATTTTAATTCCATTGTCAAAGTGCTTTAGAATTTCTTTACATAACTATTTCAGTAGTCAGAATAACAGAATAACAATGTTGGAAAGGACCTTGAGATCTTCTAGTCCAAACTCCTGCTCAAGCAAGGGACCCTATACTATTTTAGATTGTCTTCTTAAAAGCCTCCAACGTTGGAGCACCCACAACATATAAAGGCAGCTGTTCCACTGGTTGATTGTTCTCACTGTCAGGAAATATCTCAGTTCTAGGTTGCTTCTCTCTTTGTTCAGTTTCTATCCATTGCTTGTTGATTTTTAGTTTCACTGTCCTGGATAAGTTTGCTTTTTGCCTTTTGGGAGCCATTCCCATGTAGTCGGAATCCTTTTTAAAGCATGATTCTCAGACAGAATGTCCAATTTTTAAGATACAACGTGGAGTATTATTATATCTCCATCAATTTAAGATTTTTTTTATTGTTTTAGTTATTTGTGTTGCCTATGGTTGACCACAATTCCAAAAATCTTTTCATACGTGCAGTTGCCAGGTCAGATATCTCCCATCCTAGAGCTGGATATTTAATGCCTTTTAATGAATGCAAGATTGATTTATTGAATCACCTGGCTTGGAGGACAGGGTAGATAATGGAGAAGAAAGACGCTCAGGTTTTTATACTGTGATTTTAAAACTAACTTCCTTCCTTCCTTCCTTCCTTCCTTCCTTCCTTCCTTCCTTCCTTCCCGGCATCTGATTAGCAAAAGAAGAATTTAAACATTAATTTCTAATTAATACTATCACATTTTTCTTGGTTCTGTGAGAACATAGGCCACAGCAAGGGTGATTTCCAAGTGGCATTCCAAGGAAATAGGAGGGTATTCAGAATGAGATGCTTCTGTGAGGCCATAAATCAATGCTTGAGTGATAGTATATTAAATGATAACCTTGTCATATTTAATGTCACACCAGAAGAATCTATTGAGGCATTGTTCTTTCCACAGTTATCCGGGCAGGTGAATTAACTGAGTGAATTGGAACTTGCAAGCCGCAGGAACTGTAGGGAGTAAACCAACTAAGCATTACACCATAAAAATCACCCACTCTTCGCCTTCCGCCAGCTTACATTCAGGTGAGGTTTCCTTAGTCAGTCTGACGGGTGCTTCTGCTGCTGGCCTTGTAAGGATGGGAGGTGCAGACAAGACACATCCAGCACACAACAAGTTGTGGGAGGCTATTGAGACATCCTTGCTTCCAGTTCATTACCTGTCTGTTTTTGCTTCTGTAAGTAAGGACTTTAATGCCTTCAAGTCAGTGTTGGCTCTTGGCAACTGCCTGGACATATATCCTTGCAGTTTTCTTGGGAAGATTTCATTAGAGGATTGCTGTCGTCTCCTTCCTGGGAGAGAGTGACTGGCCCAAAATTGCCTTCTTTCACGTAAAAGTAAGAACTAGTCTATTTTAGGCATGCAGCACTTCAGACTCAGCCTTGTATTGGTGTGTGCAGCTGTGTGCAGTAGTTTCTGTGTGCGGATCCTTAAAGAAGCAGTACCGGTAGTGTTCTTAACTGGGACCAGAATTTCTGTTGTGAAACAAGATGATTTTCAAGTGATTTGTGTCTGATTTTATGATTATTTTTACCAGGCTCGTTAAGTGAATCACACCATCATTAGGCAAATCTGGCTTCTCCCCCCCCCCCCCCAATTGGCTTTGTCTGTCAGAAGCCACCTGGGAAGGTCACAAATAATGATCACATGAAGTGCAACTGTCATAAATATGTGTCAGGTGCCCGAATTTTGATCACGTAACTGTGGAGATGGGGCAGCAGTCATAAGTGTGGAAACTGGCCATAAGTCACAGGGTTTTTTTTGTACCCTTGTAACTTCACATAGTCACCAAGTAAAATGATTGTAAGTCAATCCTGTAATCCCGATTGGCCTCGAAGTCTGTGCCACAATTTTATTTATTTATTATAATGAATAATTTAAAGAAACGGTGGGTTGAGGGGATGTTCCACTGAGACCAGTCAAATGTTTAATACACTTTTTTATTAATTTCCCAATTTTGTTTGACTGTAATTTTACAATAATTTTTGACGCTATCTTGGTGTGGGGGTTTAAGTTATAGCATCTTCACCGCTACAGTACGGCCCTGTAATGAGACGTAAAAAAAACTTCCGTTATAAGCTTTCAATCAATGTGATGAAAAATTTGGTCCTAATGTTTGATTTAATCCAAGAAAGGATGATGTCCTTGCATTCCTGTAAGTTACTAGGTGTGCACCCCATGATCTGTCAGTCATGAGTCAGTCACCTTTTTAGGGACTTGCAGCCCTTCTGCCTTGGTAGGTCTCTATGTATCTTCAAAGGGAGGCAATATAAGGAGATTCCTCCCTATTTTTTTTTAAATTAGGAGACATGAGCTTGCAGAAAATGTAAAAGAAAAAAGAAAAAAAAAGAGAAATACCTCCTGCCAAGCTCCAAGGATAAATTAAAGCACTCCAGAGAAATTAGAAAGAAATATCAAGTGCTTTAAAACTAAAATAGAGAAACAGAAGCCTGTTTCATAGGAGAAGGCTCCTTTGGAGAAATTATAGGCCTGATTGTGCATTCAGAACAAAAAATTTGTTGGACTGATTGGTGCCATCTCCTGTTCTGTTGTGTTGCGTTGATTCAGGCTGGCAAATGCTCCCCCCGCTTAGTTCTTGCCATTAAGTTACATAAGAAGGTTGATAATTAATTGCAATTTACACATAAATGCATTCCAGGTTTCAGATGTTGACTTGGGAAGCTTCCCATTTGTAAGCTTCAGGTTGCAGCCATGTGTTTTGAAGTGGTTCCTGTTGGGAATACAGGTTTTGTCAGTCCGCCTTCTCAATCCCTTTTTTGCATTTTCTCCCTTTAAGGTAAAGAGGGATTAGTAAACATCTGCTTCTTTTGAATATTTACAAACTCCACAATCAAGATTTAACAATGCCAACAACATTAGTAACATAAGTGCTTATAAATATTCACGGGCATCAAAATATTGCGCTGAGAGGCAAGCAAGCATATTGCGCAGGTGTTTCCAACTTTTTTTTTGGCTCCAAGCTGTTTGAATAAAGCTTGGTATTGGGGAAGGGGAGGGAGGGATGAAATAAATTTGCCGACACATGGCACATTCCTTTTGATACTTGGACACATAGACAGGTGCACCTATGCCTTAAAAAAAGAATGAAGGTTTCCCCTGTCCGGTCACGTCTGACTCTAGGGGGTGAGGCTAAAGCATATAAGGAAAGGCTGCTGGAATTGGGTATGTCTAGTTTAATGAAGAGAAGAATGAGGGGGGACATGATAGCCGTGTTCCAATATCTCAGGGGCTGCCCCAAAGAAGAGGGAGTCAAGCTATTCTCCAAGGCACCTGAAGGCAAGACAAGAAGCAACGGATGTAAACTGATCAAGGAGAGAAGCAACCTAGAACTAAGGAGAAACTTCCTGACAGTTAGAACAATTAACCAGTGGAACAACCTGCCTCCAGAAGCGGTGAATGCTCCAACACTGGAAGTTTTTAAGAAGAGACTGGACAGCCATTTGTCTGAAATGGTATAGGGTTTCCTGCCTGAGCAGGGGGTTGGACTAGATGACCTCC
>NW_015386625.1:9109-12541 GCF_001527695.2 Protobothrops mucrosquamatus | reverse complement strand
TAGGATACCAAATCTTTCCTCTTTGTGGTATATTTTCAGCCCATTGTTATATGCACATTATAATGGTGTGTGGGTTTGCGTATATGTGTGGGAGTGGGTGTATACATGCAGGAAGAGATACCAATATATATCATATTAGAAAAGGTTCTGAATCAGAATGAACAGAAATAGATTGGATCTTGCATTTCAGAAGAAACAGAAAGCCAAACAGCTCTACTGTATTTTTCTGTATCAACTGGAGAGTCTAATCTTGTCTTTGTAATTTGGATAAAGGAAATGAAACTTTCTTGGAGATAGGCCAACTTCACCATGCATTTATGTAACTGTTCTTTGTAAAGTTTCTGAACATTGACAGAATTCTATCTCTAAGGCAACAAGGGGATGTTTTAAGTAGTTTTAAAGCTACTTGTTTGCAAATAGCTCCATTAAAAAAAAAATAGTTCAAAGTAAACTTAATAGGCTGGGAGTGGGGGAAAGCATTAGCTTCCAGGGTTAACATTTTTAACATGATTTATGCACACGAATATTTGAAATACAAACTTTAATCACCAATAGGTATTTCCGAAAGTTGTGGATTTTTTTTTTTTTTTACTGGAGCTGGTTTTCTGGCATTTCAAAGCACAAAACAGTAAGGCAAGCAAACTCAAACCAAAAGGAGCAAAAGCTATTTCACAGTTTAAACGCAAGAACGGGTTCCATTTCTTCCTGTTTTAGGAATGATCTCCTTGCAAGGTAGCACATCGGTGAGAAAGTTACCGGTTTTGCATTTTATTATCCAGAGTGAAAGGAAATGCAACTTTCTCCATTTAAATTTTTTCCCCCCATAACTATAAATTGTGACATCTTCCTTACCAGTGCTGATTGATACAACGTGTTTGAACATTAAAAATATGCATTTGCTTTTTTTAAGAAATCCCTCTCCCTTTTTTCTCTCAGAAGCATTGCATTCTTCAAATGTGTTTGAAATGTTGTCTTGTTTGTTTGTTTTTACTGTCAAGAAGAGGTTTTGAAAACCTTAGTTAATTGGCCAAAGGGTATTAAAATCTCCAAGCTTTTTTCATCTTGTAATGGCTTGAAGCAAGAAATGTAAATAGATGAGCAGAAGCCCTAGTTCTGCAGCACTGGAGATGGATAATCCACGAATGGGTTAACTTAATCCTCCTGCCCAATCAGATCAAGTCAGCCAAACTTGCCACGCCTGTCCTGGGCCTGTTTCCACCCAGTTTTCGACTTGATCTGGCCCAGAGCAGACGTCCACATTTGGCTCACAGGCAGGTAGATACCTATTCGTGGATTATCCATTAGAGTATTGAATTCTAAACTTTTTGATCCAGTCCCCTGAGCAGCGTTGGGCCCAACGATCCTCTAGAGGACCATTTCTTGCTGATCCCCATTGGGATTCAGTCTTTCAAACGGAGGATTCCGTTTGCTATCAGATTCCCTTCCTCCCATACCCTCTTTCTTGGAAAGGGGGGTTTTTTTCTTCCCCTTCCAGTGTTCTTCCAACCCCCCCCCTCCTCGCCTCCGGACCGGCTCTCAGCAACTCTTCTGGAGTTGGAGCCCACATGAAGGTAGACTCACAGAATTGTTGTTGGTGGCCTCAACTACCCTGAAAACATAGTTTCCTTAGCCATGTATGTGACATGCAACTGTTAGAATCACAAGCTTGGATTCTGGGAAGGAACCGTGCAATAATCACATCCACTTTCCTGTTCAATGTTGCAATCCTAATTAAACTGCCCATTAAACTCTTTGCCCCAGATGGCTGCCTTGCTTGAATCTATGGAAGATAAGGAACCTTCTTCTCTGAGTCATTGGTTCCACTTTCCAACCACTCTTACTGTGAAGATATCTTTCCAAGATTCATTTGGAATTTGTCTTCTATAACTAAATCCTCTTATGTTTTGCACCTTGAACCGTGGCCTTCCACCAGCTGGCATCCTTTTAGGTATCTAAAAAATGGTAAGCAATCAATCTCCTGGATTCTCTTTTCAAGGCCATCTAGGCATTTTATTAATCTTTCCTCTTTGGATTTAAGTTTTATGACCTGTGATGCGTTCTAGTTGCTATTTCCTGAACTTATTCCATCTTCAAGCTTCTGTGTGGTCATCTGGAAGTCATTCCACATTGAAAATATTAGTGTCGTTGATAGAAAAGAACATCTGTAGCTCAGGATTGAACTGTGGGACCCTTAGTGCTCTCTGAGCTTGGTTGTTTGCTTGCAGATGTTTCATTACCAAACGTGATGATGTTACCTGGTTTAGGTAATGAAGTGTCTACAAGGAAACAAACAAGCACAAAGAATACCAAGGAGTCTATATTAAAGTTCCTTGGTTCTAAGTATAGGAAGGCAGGCTTTACCTGAGGACATCGTGCATGTATCCTCATGAATCATAAGTGAAGGTATAAGTCAATAGTAAATCAGTCTTGGTCCACCAATGGTTCATGGGCTATAACCTATCAGTAGTTTTTCCCAATTGCTGCAAGCCGCACCAAGCATGTTAATCTAAGACAGTGGTTCTCAACCTGTGCGTCGGGACCCCATTTGGGGTCGATCGACCATTTCATGGGGGTCGCCAAGCAAGGCTATCTGCCATTTTTTTTGTCCGCCATTTTTCCCCCCTTTTCCGGCGGGTGCCTTACCTCCCTTGAGCTGGGCCAGCTGGTGGTCAGCCTGCTCCATCTCTGCTGCTTGCCAGCTACGCCTCGGCCGGCGCAGGGAGCGGAACCACGCATGCGTGGCGCTCCCGGGCAGGGAAAGTCCTCGACTTACGACCGGTTGGGTAGTCCTCAACTTACGACCGGTTTAGTCCTCGACTTACGACCGGTTTAGTCCTCAACTTACGACCGGTTGGGGTCATGGCATTAAAAAGGTTGAGAACCACTGATCTAAGAGCATGTTGCAAAACTGCTCAGGTTCAAGTACGCCTAAATAGCTAAGAGTTTGTTTTGCAGAACTTCAGCATGTCAGTGGGCCACTGAGTTGCGAGCAAACGTCAAAGCAGACCACACAAGAAAGAAGCTCACTTCTGGCTGAGAATTCTTTAATCCTACCCCGTGCCCATGGGAACAAAGCAAGATAAAACACCAGGGAGGTCTGTGTTTGCTCAGCTAAGCTGTCTTAGCAGGCAGTCTGTCTATTTTCCATCTTTACCTACCTGTCCTGACCTTTGAGCTTTCTAGATATATGACACATAATTTCCAGCTTCAGGTTCTTCTCTGCTTTTGCATGCTTCTCACGTCCCCCCCCCTCTTCTTTCTCTTTTTTTTTTTCTTCAAATTGTTGTGGTTATTAAGACAATCTTTCCAAGAAATTACTCATATAGACTTAATCCCAGGTTGTTGGGGTGTGGACTCTGTCATCTTGTTTATATCAGCCTGTCTGGGTTTCTGATTTCAAAGGCTCATCTGAGGTCTTTGGGGAAAAAAAAA
>NW_015386625.1:0-7775 GCF_001527695.2 Protobothrops mucrosquamatus | reverse complement strand
AATTCCTACAGCATGTACACTTCAGTTTAGGTTCTAGTGGATACGCACAGATGTTTAATTAGTTTAAACCTTGGCTAGGTTTTCTTCAGACCAACCTACCTCATAGGGCTGTTGAATAAAGAAACTGTGGAGGAGAGGCTGCTCCATTGACTGCCTCAAGCCCCCGGCCCCAAAATTAATGAATAAATAAATGAAGTCCCTGGTTTGAATCCCTCCTTAAATTAATTAATTGGCTTCAGGCAATCTATTGTCTCTCAGCTTGTAAGGTGGATTTATCTTACAGGATTCTAATAAATCTTACGATGAGTCTTGAACGCTTCAACTGTAGGACAGAAATGTTCTCCCTTCTAAGCAAAAGTATTTGGGGTGGGGTGTGTGTGTGTCCTGGATGGGCAAAAGAAAAAGCCGTGAAGGTTATAAATGCAGTGGTCTAAAAGACTGTGTGATTCATCTACATCCTCTCTAAAGCAGGCATCGCCATTACAAGATTATAACCCTAATCTAGTTTGATTGCCACTTTAAACTGTTTTTGTACAGGGGAGTTTAAAAAGGGAAGATGGAACCACCACCAAGCGATCAAAGCCCTGCACTTTTCTTACACAAGTCACAGTACCTTCATCTTCATTTTTTTTAATCTCACCCCCATGGACGCTCTCATCTTTCATACGGATGGTCCTCATTTAACGAGGATGTTTGAACTTGAACTTGTGGTGGCACTGGATGAGGGACACTTGCAGTCCATCTTCAGCACCTGTCTCATGATTATAATCTCGGCATCTGACCATTGCAGCATCACAGATCTCATGATCATGCTTTGCCGGCCTCGTTCCCCTGCCAGTTTCCCACAAGCGAAAGCAAAGTCATTGGGGAAGCCGGCAGGAGGTACAAGTGGTAACCACAGGACCACGTGCTTTACAATAGCATGGGAATCACTGAAGCAGCGTAACGGGGGACTGTGGGAACTGCTGTTGCTAAGCAGCATAGCCCCACATCGCTTAGCAACAAAATTTCCAGTCCCAATTACTATCATTGAGGACTACCTGTACTGGGTGTTTTTTTTAGCCCTCCAATATTAAAATGAGAAGACCTATTCTCAACCACTAAGGTACAGCTCACATCTGTTTAGTGAAAGACTGGCTCCCCAGAGACCCCAGCTTCTTTCTTAGGGTGGTGGGTTTTTTTTGTAAATTTGTTTTCTGCTGGAAGAAAAAGGTTGATAATTTTTGTCTGCCTTTGCCTGCAGTTCCCTCAGCCAGCTGGTCAGAGGTCACTGGAAACAGGATTATTTGTCCTGTATTGACAGATACAATGATTGATGAAAGAAATGCAGGGGGGCTCTTGCTTGTATTCAAGTCTAGTGAGACAAACAAACTTACATCTGTCCTGAAATATGGAAATGTGGTCCTTGCTGATGTGGTCTGAAATCTTCCCACACTTTTCTCTTGGTACAAGTTTCTTGTTTGTGTTCTTTATATTAATCTGTCCGTCCGTCCGTCCGTCCGTCTGTCAGTCCATCCATCCATCCATCCATCCATCCATCCATCCATCCATCCATCCATCTATCTATCTATCTATCTATCTATCTATCTATCTATCTATCTTCTTATCTAGCTATTTATCATCCATGTCTGTGTATCTATATCTACCATCTATCTATCAATCCATCCTGCCTTTATTATTTTCACATACAACTCAAGGTGGCAAACATATGCATTTCCCTCCTCCTATTTTTCCCACAGAAACAATTATGTGAGGTGAGTTGTGCTGAGAGAGAGTGGCTGGGTAAGACAGGATCCGAACTCACAGCTGCTTGCTTTCTAGCCTGGTGCCTTAACCACTAGACGAAACTGGCTCTTCTTCCTGGCTTTTCACTTTTTTCATGCTCAAACTATCTGACTAATACGTGTAGGAAATTTTCAGCGCAGGCTCTAGTATCTGTGGTTAAAAAGCCAGTATTGCAGGCTAACTCTGCCCACAGCCAGGCGTTCGATTCTGACTGGGTTAAGGTTGACTCAGCTCCCATCCTTCTGAAGTTGGTAAAATGAGGACCCAGATTGTTGGGGGCAAATATGCTGACATTGTAAGCCTCTCAGAGACTGCTCTAAAGCACTATGAAGCGATATATAAGTCTAAATGCTATTGCTACTCCTGGTTGAAGTATTAAAAAAATGCCCTTTCCTGAACTTCCCCAAGAAGCCATTTGAAGCGTTAAGTTACAGGTACAGGTAGATCCAGTTTATTTTATTTTATTAATTGCTTTGTGCCTTAGGACTGTTTCACACAACCAGATTTTCTGGTTTATGCCTTAGTTCCTGATTATTTTACCGTCGGAAGCACTGGGTGTAAAAATAGCTTGACCATAGACCTTGAAATTCAAAATATATAGCAAAAGAGAAGAGAAAGAAACTTACGTAGGAATTTCCCATTCACTTATATGGTTGATTGAACTGATAACTGCAGCTCGAGGCACAAAATGGTGTTGTCATGGTGGAGAATATATGTAGCTGAGAGTGAAGGAGCTTTTATTAGTGAGGTTTTTCATTTGCAGATGTTTCATTACCTGCCCAGGTAACATTGCCAGTGCTATGGTTTTTAAAAAGAGGGGTTGGAGAGCAGCTCTGAAGAAATCCTACAGCCCAACACAGAAGTATATTACCAACCAGATACAAAGAGAGCTGTTTAAATTTGTGTTTTCTGTGTCTGTCTGTCTGTCTGTCTATCTCTATCATTATCCTATCTATCCATATCTTATCAATCTGTCTATCTGTCTATCATTTTTAATGTGTGCCATTGTGCCCACAGTAAAAAATGTCAATAAAGGTTATCTATCTATCTATCTATCTATCTATCTATCTATCTATCTATCTATCTATCTATCTATCTATCTATCTATCTCAAAATCATCTATCCATCTATCCACCCATTCATCCATCTCTCTCTCCCCCCCTCCCCCTCTCTCCCTTTCTACCATCTCTATCTAATATTATTCTATCTATATCTATCTGTCCATCTATCCACCTGTCTGTCTGTCTGTCTACTTACCTACCTGCCTTCCTCCCTATCTATTTAATGTCACCATTCCTACAAGAAGCAAAAGATTTCCACCCCAGGCCTACGGGAGAAGGGCGGTATATAAATTAAATTATTATTATTATTATTATTTGATCACAGTGTTCCTTTTATTTTATTTCCCACAACAGCTCTGTGAAATAGGTTAGGCTGAAACATGTATCTTAAAGCCCAAATCGTTTAATGAGCTGCTTAGCCGAGAGAAGATTTAAATCCACAGTCTCCTGCTTCCTCATCCCAGCATTTTAACTGCTACTCTCTCTCACCTCCTTGGGACCTCATCATAGGCACCCATGGCGAACCAAAGTTGCATCAGAATGACAGTCACATAGTGATGCCCCCCCACACCCAGCTTCATCCTTAAATCCTTGACATCTTATTCAGCAACCTAAGTTGTGGATTATATTTGTAGAAAGCATGCTTCATCAGTTCCTCTCCCCTTCCTGCAGTTCCATAAATGTCTACAGAGCTCGTCTGTGTTTGCTGAGAGTTTGCTGATGCCCTTATTCCAAATTAGCCCCTTTATGTGGTGCCGTCCAGGTTAAAGGTGTCCTGTGAACCCCCCCTACCGAATTGAATGCATTGCTATTTGGAATGTAATGCTTGGAGAATTTGTTCAGCAGAAGAGCTTCGTGGACCTTCTTAATTTACTGTAAGAAAAGATGGTTGCTTTTGTTTTGTTTTTTTCCCCCACAGAAGCTCTTTTTTGTTTTCGGGAATTAGGGTATCTGTGTCCTTCCCGACATTGCATAACTACAATTCCTAGCTTCTGCTCTTCAGCCTTATGATTTGGTTATGATGGGAGTAAAAGTTCAGTAACAAATAGAATGTCAAAGGTTGCCCCATTCCTGATTAAGTTCTATGTCAGAATTCATTCATTCATTCATTCATTCATTCATTCATTCATTCATTCATGCATTTATTCGTTCATTCATTCATGCATGCATTCATGCATTCATTCATGCATGCATTTTTAAATGAATGAAAATACAGTGATGTGATGGCTTAACTGCAGACTCAGGGCTGACCCTATCATTTAGCAAATTATGGTGGCGCAGTGGTCGGAAGGCTGTATTGCATGCTAATTCTGCTAACTGCTAGTAGTTCGATCCTGACAGGCTCAAGGTTGACTCAGCCTTCCATCCTTCCGAGGTCGGTCAAATGAGGACCCAGATTGTTGGGAGGCAATAGGCTGACTCTGTAAACCGCTTAGAGAGGGCTGTAAAATACTACAGGGTGGTATATGAGTCTAAGACTCTAAGTGCTATTGTTATGTTATAGCCTCCTAAGCAAGGTGCCAATGGTTGGTAGCAAGTGTTGAAGGAGAGACTTGTGCACCATGTGGCCTTTGTGGCACCCCTTAAATTGGCCTGCTGTCTTCCAAAAGGACGTTGCTTCATTGCTCGTGGTAAAGATAAACTCCACACACACACATTCCACAGGATAACACAACATGCCTGAGAGATGGAAACAAAAAAGTCAATGCAAAATCTTAATTTGAAGAGGAAGGGTCGTCTCTCCACCAGTAAGCCTCTTAGCGTGCCATTTCTTTTAAATCCATGCAAATTTTCGCTAAGTAAATATTCCTTAAAAGTGAATAAAATTTTATTCCACTTTAACAAGAGAATATAAAAGTTAAAAAGGTCACCATAGTAATAGACTAATCTCAATTATTAGGGCAGCTGCTGAATTCTTCTACTCCCACCTAATCTTATTCAGTGCACACGCAGCGCACCGTGTGATTTCCAACATGGCTAAATGAAATTATAAAGCAGTGTTAAATTTATTAATCATTTAATTAGCTAAATGTTCCTGCAACTACTTGTGAGATGAATAGCATGTCATTTTCTAATGTAATTTGCCTCTCAGCCAGGCTGGGTCAAAAGAAGTAACTATCTGCATATTAAATTATCTTTCTTACCCTCCCCCTGATTTCTTTAAAAAAAAAAAAATTCCTTCACCAGGAAGCTTCGGTGTATGTTTGTTAATGTTGCTTCTTATGCTGAAGATTCATCTGTGAAAGAGAATGCTATATCAGGGTAGGAGTGACCCATTAACTCTGTATTTTACAAACTTCTGAAAAAAAAATACATTGGATAATAAGCAGGAGTCTTTAGGACCGTGCTTAGATTGGCTTTTATTCCTTAAGGTTTATTCTGTTGAGAAGTAATTTCTGGACCAAAATTCAGTTTCTTGTTGACAGTTCCATCTGAAATTTTTAGTTAAAATCAGAATGCATTGGAGTTTTTGTTATCACCAGGTTTGGGACCTTCAGACTGACCTTCTGCACACTTCAGAATTGATCATTTAAGTGATTTTAACCCTGTCATTATGTAGATGAGACGACACTTTCATTTGCTGCAGGGATGTGACTGTGTGTGTTTTTAATGTTTTGTTCTTCAATTATTGCTCCATGCCAAATCATTGACAAATGTGATTCCACCAAACACACTATAAATCTGTTGGGATCTGCACAAAGAAAGACTGTCATAACAACATGGCTTAATGTGCAAGGCTTCCACTGCAGTTTCTAGTGCACCATTCATCAGAAAGTTTCTGGAATATTGCATTTAAATTTGCCAGAGGTTGAAATTGTGAGGTGGGGGGAAAGTAAAAAGCAAGGAATTCACACACACACACACACACACACACAGAGAGAGATCAGTGTGTTATGTATTAACAGAAGAGTAACAGAGTTGGAAGGAATTGAACGTCTTCTAGTGCATCTCAAGCAGCCGTCTGCTTGAGCAGGAGACCCTACATCTTTTTCTCCCAAACCCCCTCTCTTCTTTACTGATCACTCTATGATTTCTCAAGTCTCCATGAACTGCTTCTCAGTCAACATAATGTACTTTTTTTTTCCTTCAAGGATAGGAGTTCCATACCGTTTAGCATACATCCCTTGAATTTTTTCCTCTTCGATTACATTATTTTAATGGTTAACGGATTCTACATATTGTTTCTATGTGCATTGTTTGCTGTTAAAAATTACATATTTAAGTTGGGTGAGATGAGAGAGAGAGAAAAAAAAAGAAAGAAAAAGAGGAGGGAGAAAGAAAGGAAAGAAAGAAAGAAAGAAAGAAAGAAAGAAAGAAAGAAAGAAAGAAGAGAGGAAGGAAGGAAGGAAGGAAGGAAGGAAGGAAGGAAGGAAGGAAGGAAGGAAGGAAGGAAGGAAGGAAGGAATTTCTCTAGCCTACCCCTTGCTATAGCACCCAATAATTCAATTTAATGGTTCTGCTGCATGATTCTAACTGAAACAGCGATGTTTCTGGCAGAACATCTGCAAAATCTCTGGTTATGTGGAGAGATGTAGGCATATACCTGGAGGGGAGCTCTCCTTTGCAAACCTTATTTTGATTATGTGAGAGCCAGATGAAGGATGGAGCCATGCATTAGCTCTCCAAACATATTGAGTGGGTGGATAGGTGAAATAAACTAATTTTTCCTACTAAACGAATCTCTGCAATTGTTAAGTTAGTAACAGGTAGTTTAACCTGTTACTAACATAGTCATAGTAAGTGACTCTGGCTTCCTCATGGACTTCGCTTGTCAGAAGGTCGCAAAAGGTGATCACATGCAACCGTCATAAATGTGAAACCACTTGCCCAGCGTCTGAATTTTGACCATGGGGATGCTGTAATGGTCATAAGTGTGAAAACCGGTCACGAGTCCCTTTTTTTCAGTGCTGTTGCAATTTCACACAGATTGCTAAACAGATTGGTTATAACCCGAGGACCTACCTATAACTAGGTCCAGTTCTGTCTTCTTAGCTTCCAAAGCTAGACAATTTTGACCAGGTGGTTCTCAGAACCGAGATGTTATTATCATCAGTCTTCTTGCCATTGCCTTCTCCTCACCACCACCACTTCTACAACTTCTAATATTCCTGCCTTCCTTGTAACTGGTAAAAAAAGTTCTGGTTTGCCCAACCAGAGGTGAATCGCCAATGACCGCTTCTAAATTGCAGCTCTTGTAACACGGAGTGAATTTTACCCAAAGATGCTTTTTTATTTTTCTTTTCTCGTCTCTCACCGTACTTTCCCAGATCTGACACGCTGCCCTTGTGGCTACATGCTTGACTTTGAGGTTTTCATTATTGTGGCTTTAAATGAAGGATGTTCATTCAGGCAAACGGAGGGAGGGGTGTGTACATGTTAGAGAGGGTGGGCTGTGGGGGGGGGAAAGGCAACCGGACCGTTATCTGGTCTTTCTATCAGTCCGAATGACAGACTTTGAGAAGAGAGAGAGAGAGAGAGAAAGAGAGAGAGAGGGGGGGTGGGAAAAAAAGAGAGGGGGGAAAAAAACCGGTGGAGACCTCGGGCTGACACAGAAGGTGACTTTCATGACTCTCACCTTGAAAGGCAAAAAAAAAAAAAAAAAAGTTCCCACTTTATTAAAATGAATTTCAAAAGGACTGCTCTGACAGCTGCATAATTAAATATTGGAGTGTCAGGGATAATTTATTCTTCTCGCATTTGGTGGTCGGAGCCTGTTTGCTATAGGGTCAGCAAGCAGGATGACAGAGCCGGGGAGATGTGGCCATCTGGGCTCTCCTGAACCCCTGGAGCAAAACCAGGGACTCAGGTTCTCATTTTCTCTTCTTTAAATGCTTGGAGAGACGCACATGTGTGCCCTCTGTATCCAAGCCTGAAGATGAGAGACTTGATCTTTAGCTGCTTGATAAAGCACTGATGGACCCAAATGGC
>NW_015386624.1:712081-737385 GCF_001527695.2 Protobothrops mucrosquamatus | reverse complement strand
ATGGTTTTGATCAGCACCGTCTTCCGGGTGTGGCTCTCTGCACTTGGATCTGGCTCTGAAACTAAGGAGGAGGGAGGTTTGAGGGAGAAAAGGCTCAGCATTCAAGGCCCCTTACTTCACCCCATCCAGGGTCATGCAGGGGACTGAGGATTACAGCTCCCAAACACCCAGCAGCTCAGCTATCTTCTTTCACTCATACGCCCATCATGACAGACCTCTGGCTACCAGCTGGGAGAAATTAGAAAGAAAGGAACGTGGAAGGTGGGGAGAGCAAAGGAGCCTTTGGGTCTCTTTCCAAGAAAAAGCAACTGAGGCTAAGGCCCGATTGCCTGCACAACTTGAGATAAGGGAACCTCCAAAGCCAAGCTTGTTCCCATCAAGCCAGGTTACTGCTTGGTAGAAACAAAGCATGTGCAAAATATGGCCAAAAAAGATGCTTGGCTCCACCTAGAACAGGGGTAGGCAACCTTGGCTCTTTTATGACTCGTGGATTTCAACTCCCAGAATTCCTGAGCCAGCCACGCTGAGGGGAAAGGGAGAGGTTTCCAAGCTGAGCCATGCTGGCTCAGGAATTCTGGGAGTTGAAGTCCATGAGTCATAAAAGAGCCAAGGTTGCCTACCCCTGGTCTAGAATATTGTTGACTTCTATGCCACTGCTACCATCTCTTTCAGAAGCCCATAATTTTGTCCAGGGCTTTTTTTCTCATAGAACGTCCAGAACGGAGTTCCGGCACCTTTTTTGGATGGAACCTTGTAGGGTAGGCAAGGCGGGTTGTATGACGTGTGTGAGTTCCGGCACCTTTTTTTTTTTTTTTTTTTTTACAAAAAAAGCATTGATTTTTGTCAAACAACACAAAGCATGTGGGTGCATTGAAGACCCATGCTGGCTATTGACTCACCTGCAGTTCTGATGCTGAAAGACGCCATAGATTGGACAGGCACTGCAATCCTGCAGGGAACATACAGGCCAGTGAGCATTACGGAAAGCTCTACAAGTTAATCTCCAAACTTTCTCTTTAAAATGGCTTTTCTGCATCCCTCCCAGGAAAGGAGAAGGCCGCCCTCCTCCTCACATACTCCTATAAAATGTTATTTAGAACTAGGTAAAAATAAGGACTATCTTTCCCAATGCTGAAACTATAACCAAGACAGCTGCAGATCAACCTTCCGGTGAACCTAAAAGATGAGCAGGGCAGGACCTGACCCCTGTTGACCTACCGACTTTCCTCTCCTTCCAACAGCTTGCGGTAAGTCGCAATTTCAATGTCAAGAGCCATCTTGACATTCAGCAGGTCCTGGTACTCCCGGAGGTGCCGAGCCATCTCTTCCTTCATGTGATGGATCTCCTGCTCCAGCCGCGCCACTGTCTCTTGGTAGGAGCCCACTTCGGCTCCATATTGGTCCTCAAGATCTCGCATCTGTCTCAGCAAGGCTTCATTCTAACAAGATGAAGAGCGAGCAGCACCAAGACTGAAATTCATGAAATGGATACTGACCCCAAAAATCTCACTCATTCACAAGCAACTAAGGTGATCCTGGGGGGTTCAGAGGTAACTTCTGGTCAAAACAGACTATAAAAGCAGTTGAATCCAGACAGCTTGATAGCACTCCAGGTGGCTTCCCCTCTTCATTTTACCTTATTTATTGCATTTACAGTCTGCCTTTCAACTATAAATGGTGCTGAAGGCTACCAACAACCAAATATAAAAATCTGATTAAAATACATCAACTGAATTAGAAAATGAACAGCAGCTACTTACCCAAACCTGTTTCAGTTACTGACAAATCATCCTAAAGCCCCCAAAACTGCCTGAACAAGATCTTTGCCGCCACCAGGAAGTTGCAGAAGGCAGAGTCAATTTAGTGATTCTAGAGCCTGGGAGGAGCCATCACCAAGTAGGCCCTTTTTGTATTCCTGTCAAACTTACTCCAGTAGGGATGAAGCAGAGTCAATGTGATTTCCACCTGAAGATCTTAAAATCCAGGCAGGCTAAGTTGAAGGAAGGTGGCTTGATCCTGTATCATACAGGGTTTTTTGCTGGTCATAGACAGAATCTGCAAATGGCCCAGTAGCAGTGGTGGGATTCAGCTGGTTCGCATCAGTTCAGTAGAATTGGTAGCTAATTTTTTGTTGGAGAACCGGCTGATGCCCTAGCCCTTTTTCGCAAGGCCCAGAATTGACCACCAGAAGTGAGTAGACGCCACTCCTGGAAGTCCATTCTGAGCTGGGGAGGCCTCCCAGGCCCAGAACGGCCCACCAGAAGTGGCGTCCACACACTTCTGGCAGTCAGTTCTGGGCCTGGGAGGTCTCCCTGGCTCAGAACGGACTTCCGGAAGTGGCATCCACGCAGAGAACTGGTTGTTCAGATATTTGAATCCCACCACTGCCCAGTAACCAATGAAGTCATAATTTGATTGCTGTAATCAATCTTTCTTCTGGGATTTCACCATGCAGAGCAAGGCATGGTGAAGCTAAGACCTGTGGCTTTCCCTCTCTTGTTCTTTGACCTATGCTGCACTCTGCTACTGCCCCAGGTTGAAGCAGGATGGGTGTTTTACTCACTGTTCCTTTGAGTCCATCCACCTCACAGGTCAGGGTCTGGATCTGACGGCGAGATTCGTTCATCTCCTGTTTGGCCTGACGAAGGGCCTCGTGATTCCGATTGGCTGCATCTGACAGGTCGGCAAACTGTAAACAATAACAATAGCATTTAGACTTATATACCACTTCACAGTGGTTTACAGCCCTCTCTAAAGTGGTTTACAGAGTCCACATATTGCCCCCAACAATCTGAATCCTCATTTTACTAATGCCGGAAGGATGGCAGGCTAAGTCAACTTTGAGCCAGTCAGGATCGAATTCCTGGCAGTGGAATGCAGAGTTAATCTGCTATACCAGTGGTGGCGAACGTATGGCACGGGTGCCAGAGGCCTCTCTGTGGGCACGCGCGCCATCGCCCCAGTCCTAGGCCTTCAGCTGGGTTTTATAAAACCTTTTTGCTTTAAGCCTCTGCCGCCATGTACAAAAAAAAAAGGTTCAATCAATCAGTCAATTTCAACTTCTCGCGGGAAAAAAAGATCTTGCAAAGTTGGAATTGATTGATTGAACTTTTTGGTCCCACCCAGTCTGCCGTTACCACCGCAGCCACGCCCACCCAATGGGCCACACCCAGCCAACAGGCCACACCCACCCGGCATCCGACGATGCATAAGTGGGTTTTGGGTTGCAGTTTGGGCACTCAGTCTCTAAAAGGTTCGCCATCACTGTACTATACTGCGTTCTAATCATCGCGCCACTACCCAAGAATTTGGGAACATCAAAAGAAGGGAAAGAAGGAATCCCAAAACAACTCCTAACCAGAACCTGCCTGAACTCATTCACAATTATCTAGCTGGAGGGAAATTAATAACACAAGCCACACAAGCCACAAGTCCATATAGAACTCTCCTCATGAGCCTCTTCTCCCTCTGTGGAAATCTCACAAGAATAGTCAGGGACCGCAGCATTGGACCCATTCTTTATACAGGTAATCCTCAAGTTACGACCGTAATTGAGCCTGCAATTACAATCGTTAAGTCATGATGATTGTAAAGCGGGTTGCTATGTGACCATACCCAATTTTATTACCTTTTTTGTGGTCGTTAAGCAAACCTATTGTTCGCTATGCTTGATTTTGTTGGAAATCAAAAGTAAACCCTGTTTCTGACCCATGCATCATGAATCACAGTCATGTGGCTGTGGGGTGCTGCAAATGGCCATAAATGTGGGGTGGCTGCAAGCGCCAAAACTGTAGTCATGTGATTGTGGGGGAGGGGAAAATGTCAGAACTTTGACACAGAGTCACAAAGAGTTTTTTCAGGGTCTGTCATAATCTCAAACAGTTGCTAAGCAACTAGTCGAGGGGTAGGCAACCTTGGCTCTTTTATGACTCGTGGACTTCAACTCCCAGAATTCCTGAGCCAGCCATGCTGAGGGGAAAGGGAGAGGTTTCCATGCTGAACCATGCTGGCTCAGGAATTCTGGGAGTTGAAGTCCACGAGTCATAAAAGAGCCAAGGTTGCCTACCCCTGAACTAGTCTTAAGTCCAGGATTACCTGTAATATTCTACAGCAGTGGTTGGAAATAAGATCTTTCCCTCAGTGAGGAAAATCTGGTATGCAGGAAGCCAACATCACCAGCCTGATTTAAGCCTCTCCCTCTACTTTCTTTGACCCATACCACAATCTGCAAACTATACATTAATAGAGCTCACTCATTACAAGCAGCAACCAAGCCACGCTCTTACATTAGTGCATGCATCTAAACAGCGACAAACATGTTGCGCCACATGTCAAGGAAACCCTCCAGAAGTCAGAGGGGGTCAACCTGTACACTGAGTGGTTTATTATTTTGCTGTATCAATACGTTTTATGGCAATAAGAAAATTCCCTTTCCACTAAGCAGCTATTTTCTTTATGCATCAGAAGAGACAGGTTTATTCTGTGTTAGGTCTCCCCCTACTGGGTGAAGAAAAAGCCTACAGCGTTTAAAAAGAATTACTCCTGGAAAAAGAAGTCACTGAGGCAGTGGTGGTGAACCTATGGCACGCGTGCCAGAGGCGGCACTCAGAGCCCTCTCTGTGGGCACGCGCATCATGCCCCGGAGATGGCAACTGTCCCTCTTCAACCAGCCGCCCGCTAACTCGCCGAGGTCCCATGTGGCCGAATGCATCCCAGCACAGCTGGTTTCCCTCCCCCCCGTCCCATTCCTCCTGGCCTCGCATGTTCTCCTTTTCCCGGGCACGACCCACTGCATCACCTCCTCAGCTGTCAGCCGGTCTTCCAGCTCAGAGGCAGCTTCTCTGAACTGCTGCTGGTGGGCTGCAAAGTCCCAGAGTGCACCAGTCGAGGGGCCGGCAGATTGTGGTTGCTGATGGACACTGTCGGCCCCATGCGCTCGCTGGCCTCTGTGTGCGGGGGCCGATGGTGTCAGGCAGCAGCTGCCCCAGCCCCTGCCTCACCTTGCCCTGCGACAATGGCACCCCTGCCCTGCCTCACCTTGCCTTGCCTCACCCCGCAGGACAAGCCTCCTGCCCACCGCCCCACCTGCCAGAAACCCCCTGGATTTCCCCCAACCCTGCCCAGCCCCCACAGGCATCCCTCCCCATGAGCAACATCGAGGTGACCACGCCCACCTTGGCCACACCCACCCAGTCTGCCATGACCACCACAGTCACGCCTACCCAGTGGGCCACGCCCACCTAGCACCCGACAATAAATAAATAAATGGATTTTGGGTTGCAGTTTGGGCACTCGGTCTCTAAAAGGTTCGCCATCACTGCACTGAGGTGTGACTCAAAATCCTTTTTAAAAAAAAACAACATTTAGCTTGCCTGGAAGTTCCAGGACTGAAATGCTTGCAGAGGCTTGAAGAGACCCATTTTGCTCCAAAACACAAACATTAACGGGGAAAAGGGGGATTGAGGATTCCATTGTGTCCCTTAAAAATGTGAAATGTTTTAAATGTTTTCACCCTACAGACTTCAGGAGATTCTGGGGCCTTCACCCAACTAGTTTTCAAGTCAGTCCCTGCACTTGTTGCTTGAGTTCTGGCTCAGAGTTATTTATTTATTTATTTAAAACATCTATATAGGAACTTATAACCAACTCTGGGCACCTGCCACTCAAATGTGGTTGCTGGACGCTGATGCCCCCTCTTCCTTTTAAAAAATGAAAAAGAGCTTCTGGGATGAACACAACAGTTTTGCATTGAGATTTAACTCGTAACACTTGTTTTGCTACCCGCTGTTCATTCTATAGTATGGGTAGTCCTTGAACTAATCAAGGAGAGAAGCAACCTAGAACTAAGTAGAAACTTCCTGACAGTTAGAACAATTAACCAGTGGAACAACCTGCCTCCAGAAGCGGTGAATGCTCCAACATTGGAAGTTTTTAAGAAGAAACTGGACAGCCATTTGTCCGAAATGGTATAGGGTTTCCTGCCTGAGCAGGGGATTGGACTAGATGACTTCTAACGTCCCTTCCAACTTTTATTATTATTATTATTATTATTATTATTATTATTATTATTATTATTATTATTTACAACTACAACTGAGCGCAAATTTTCTGTTGTTAAGCAAGACATTGAGTTTTGGCCCCATTTTACGACCTTTCTTGCCACAGTTGTTAAGTGAATCATTGCAGCTGTTAAGTTAGTAATGTGGTTAAGTGAATCTGGCTTCCCCTTTGACTTTGCTTGTCAGAAGGTCACAAAACCATGTGAACACGACCCCCAGGACCCTGCAACCGTCATAGATATGAGGCAGTTGCCAAACGTCCTAATTTTGATCGCATGCCCGTGGGGATGCTGCAGTGTTATAAGTGTGAAAAACGTTCATACGGCACTTTTTTCAGTACTGTTGTTAACTTTGAACGGTCACTAAATGAAAGGTTGTAAGTCTGCATTAGCATTATTTTGTTAAAAAAAATATCTTAGTCTTTGGGTTTTGCACGTAACAGAAATTGGAATGCTTCAGGAAAGCAGCTCCACAGAAAAGCTAAAAGCTGCTAACATCGGATGTTCTTGCTTTGACAAGATATGGAGATGCAGCCATTTTCCTTCTTATGTTTTACTCTTAGAATTAAGAGTTAGAATTAGATGATACTGGGGGGGAGGAGGAGGAGGAATGTGCATGGGAGTTTAGTTAGACATAACAATATGTAACTAGGGTGAGAACCAAAGTTTTTTGAAATAAGAGATGATAAGAAATGGCGGGTTGAAGAACTGGAGGGAGAGCCTGCATTTCAAACTAATTGGAGAACGTGATTTATGACTGTTAACTAGAGGAGGAAATTGTGCTTTGATACTATGTGCTCAGGGGAGGGGAATTCAGATTTTGGCTTTGCCTATGTACGTGCCGATAGCATAGCTCAGTGATGGCAAACCTTTTAGAGACCGAGTGCCCAAACTGCAACCCAAAACCCACTTATGTATTATCAGGTGCCGCGTGGGTGTGGCCCGTTGGGTGGGCATGGCTGTGGTGGTAATGGCAGACTGGGTGGGACTAAAAAGTTCAATCAATCAATTCCAACTTTGCAAGATCTTTTTTTTCCTGCGAGAAGTTGAAATTGATTGATTGATTGATTGAACCTTTTTTTTTTTGCACACGGCGGAAGCCTAAAGCAAAAAGGTTTTATAAAACCCAGCTGAAGGCCTAGGACTGGGGCGATGGCGTGCGTGCCCACAGAGAGGGCTCTGCGTGCCACCTGTGGCAGGCATTGCCATAGGTTCGCCACCATGGGCATAGCTACTCGAATAAAGATTCTTTAAGATAAACAATGCCTTGAAGTTCTTTGAAGAGTTTCATCTGTCGGAACCATGACAAGTACTTTTAATGAGATTGGCTATAATAGTAGCACCTTGCCAGTCGGACTGTGCTGTACCTCCTCCTCATATTCTGGCTGCGGAATTCTAGGAATTGAAGTCCGCTCATCTTAAAGTGGCTAAGCCTGAGAAACATTGCTCCGATGAGTTAGGGAGGTGCCTGCTAGAGCCACTTCCAAATGTACTCTCATTGTCTTGGACTATAAAAATGTTCCAGCCTCTTTTGCAATGGGACAGTGACACAGGGTGGCATATACATCTAGTAAAATCAATAATAAATATTCCCATTGAGGCCATATTCCTTACTCTCAACAACATTTCACGAAGGCATCCTGTTAATAGCGCAGTGACCACACCTCCTTCTTATCACCCCCAGTTTTAGGCACCTTGGATTTGTACCACTCCTCAGCCTCCTGCAGGTTCTTGACCGCGATGCTTTCATACTGAGTGCGGATCTCTCTCAGGGCGGCGGTCAGATCCGGCTTAGTCTGCTCCACCTCCACTTGCACCTGCTGCTGGCTGTGTATGCTCACTTGCATGTCGTTCAGCTCCTGCGTGCATCAGGCGGGGGGAGGGAGGTTGTCAGACACACAAAGAAAGGTCCTTATAGGGTAAGAATCACACACCTGCCGCCATGCTACACAAACAGGTGAGGGACTGTTAGAGAATCTTAACAGAGAACTGCTCAGACATAACATCACTGCCCACATGGGACAGAGATGCCCAGAAGATATATACCCACTGAGAATTAAAGTTGCAAGAGCAGCCGATCTGCCACTTGCGTTGCTTCTTCAAGTGAATCTGCCCTGCAAAACAACAGTGCAGGACGATCATCCAGTCCATGCATCCAAGGGTGGGGCTGGAGATGCAGATGTTTTCCTGCTAGGCACCACTAGATGGCCCGGAAGCAGCATCTTTGCTGCAGGGTTGCCATAAAAAAAAAAAATGTATCCAAGGGCAAGAAACCTGAGTCACCTTCTAAATGCTGTTGAACTTCCAGCCCCCGCTATCTCTAACTCTTCATCGTGATAAATGGGCCTGCAGGACCTAAAAGCCATAGGGTTTCCTATCCTGGCTACATTCGTCTCCCATCATTCTTCATGAGGCACTTGCTCAGCTCGTTGTGGCACCACCTACCTGTTTCCACAACTGATACTGTCACCTTTGGGAAGGTACGCTACTACCGGTATAGGATGATTTCCTGCAGCAGCCCCAAAAGGGTCCTGTTTCATAGGTCTATGATTGTTCAATCAAGCGAAACGGGCACCAGTTGCACACCAGCCCATTCCTACTCCTACCTCCTCGTGCAGTTTCTTGAGGAATTCGATTTCATCCATGAGGGACTCGATCTTGCGCTCCAGTTCCAGGCGTGAAAGGGTGGCGTCATCCACATCCTACCGGGGGGGGGGCAGGAGGGGGGGGAAACAAAGGCTGGTCAGAACCCCAGCAAGTTGCCCACCGCTTTCCATGTTAATTTAAGGAGTAAAATGGACCCCAGAGAATGGGAAGATGGCCTGGGATGCCAGGGACAGAGCATGCTTCCTTGGTCCAGGTGCTTACGCAGCTGCCAAGCAGAGATTTCAAAAACAAGGCTTGCAGCAGCTTAAAGCACACGAACCCGTGAAAACAAATGTGGAAAGGGAATGCCTTCACTGCCATGTAAACAAGAAAACAAAAAAGAATGACGGTCTGCCCATGGCAGGGGGAGTCATGAATCTGAAAAACACATGCAGGGAGGTGCGTATAAGGGGGCGTGAGGGCCAAGCATGCCATTCCCTCCGCTAGTGCTCTCCCGGTCTAGAAGAGGCTCCGGCTCACCTTGCGGAAGAGAACCAGGTTGTTTTCAGCATCTTCTCGCTTGTGCATTTCCTCATCCATCCTGTAGAGGGCAGAGAGGAGCCCCAAAGCAGAAATTGGGCAAGAGTGCTACAGAATCGGCTGCCTTCATTACACCTATGCGGTCCACAACTCCTAGGCGAACTCGGGTCTTAACCCACAGGATTAGACACCCATTGATTACCAGAAATAATATTCCATCTCTTCTCCTTTTTACTTCTCCTTTCAGGAACCAAGCGAAATATAACAGCTTGGCAAATGTTCTTATACAGGTTTAGATTCAGGCAACATTCTTGCTTCTAGACACCGATCGCGCCTAATTCTTAACCTATGACTATGATATTAAAGGGTTACATAAACCTCCCTGCAACCTAAAATAATTTGACTGTATCAGAGGCACTGTTCAAAACAATAAATAAGTAACAACCCTGGTCACAGATTCTCTGGCCTCTGAGTAAAAAGAAGAAAGCACTAGAAATGGGAGAGAGCGGAGATGCGGCTGGAATGAAGCTAAAGTAGTTTGAAAATAGATTTTAGAAACCATTTTCATTCCATGCTCCTTGCAGAATTAATAATCTATAAGACTATTTTGGGTAAAACAGAAGCATCTTCAAAATGTGGATTTTGGAGGATAACTTCTATTTGTTCCGTCCTGTCCCAAGAAGAAGATGGGGAAGAAAGAGGAGAAGGGGTGGGGTGGGGGGTTGGAAAAGAGGGTGCTCCATAATATTTTGTATGTCTAAATGAGTCTGGCTGCCTCTCTTCCAAGATTCGGCATCTAACATTCGTCTCTTCTTTCCTTCTTCCCACCTCCCCATCTGCCACAGCATGAGCCCTGCCAGCTTGGAGAAGAACCAGCCACACTTCACAAAGCCCAAGGGAACAGAGTCAGGCTTCTCTTCCACTTGAATATAAATATATATGAGAAATAAACGAAAAAGCAGAAAAACGGGTCTGCTGCAAAAAAAAGCAGGCTCCCGCAAGGCCACTGGGGGCCCATTATTACTGTTTGTCCCTGGAGTTTGCAGCCTGGCTGCCAATATCGCCACTGTTCTTTCCTTTACCAGCTTGCATCCATTCCTCTGTGCCCTCTGACAGCCACCCAGAGAGATCCCCAACTAGAGAGGGTCTCTCCTAAAGGTGTCCTCTGCTACATCCCTTCCCTGGGCTTCCCAGATGTCACATGAGATTGCCACCAAGCCAAACATGGTGGAGTTCCAGCTGGGCCAGAAGGTTCCTCCCTCCTCCCACCCCCCCTTCTCTCCGGCCCCACCCCATATTTAGCCCCACCTCCTCTTTTCCAAACGCCTGGAGGTTTTTTGCCTTGCTGCCCTTCAGCAGCCTCCCCCTCCCTCCTCCCCATCACGTCATGTCTGCCAGACTCATCCCCACCACACCCTTCTCCTCCCCCCACCACCCCGAAGCTCAATCACAAGGACCTCTTTTCCATGCGCAGCAGCACACCCACCCCATCTGCATCGTCTCTCCCGTGTCCCAGTCCAAGGCTGGGGAGCATCCTTCCGCTCCAGACTCTGAAATCCTAAAACTCTTCATTGTGGGCACACAGGGTCTGCCTGACAACTATCTCTTCTTCTTCCTAAATGCAACTCTTTGAGAGACCCAAAATTGAGTCTGGGACACAGCTGCCCACAGCGTTCAGAGCAGCTTATTCTTGCGTTAGGAACAGAGCCTAACTTTTTTCTTAAGACAGGAGATAAACCAGATCCAAATCATTACATTCCTTTATCGTCACAGAGGGTAAAAGCCTACAAGGCAAAGACACCAGTCTTCTGACTCTTATGCAGTTATTGCATAATAATTATACACTTTTGCTTTCTGCATAGGTAGCAAAGGAAAAGAATCCATTATGATATATCCATTATTTAGTAGGCATCACATTATTCGGCTCCTACTAATTTATTCATCGTGTTGCAAAGTGCAGAGAGCCATATATATATATATATATATATTTTTACAGTCGGCTTTTTATTTTTCCCCTGTGCCCTTCTCCGGGGCCAGCTGATCTTTCATGTAATCAATCACCCTTCTCTTTGGGGAGTCATTCCAACTCCTCAGCTAATGACCCCCATCACTGGCAAGAAACTCTTCCTTTTCTCAAAGACAGGGAGAGTTTACTTGAGTCTTCTGGCTTCAAGAAAAAGCACTCTGCACATGCTTAAGGCGTTCTCTTTCAGCGCTCCAGAGACAGGGTTTTTAGCAAGCAGGACAGATTCAGCCCAATTTTAAAAGCCGGCATTCCCACTCTTTTAAGACGCCCCCTTACTATTCCGAATGTTCTGTGCTTTTAACCCATTCGTTCCGTCTGCTCGCTTCTCTTCTAAAACCGGAGCGGGAAGCCCAAAGTTCTATTTCAGTGTTTCTCAACCTTGACCATTTTAAGGCATGTGGACTTCAACTCCCAGAATTCCACAGCCAGCAATAGCTGGCTGTGGAATTCTGGGAGTTGAAGTCCACATGCCTTAAAATGGTCAAGGTTGAGAAACACTGTTCTATTTCATTCCCTGGATCCGGGCCGGACCGCCCTTTGGACTTCCCCGCCGCGTCCCGAGTTATCCACCTCGGCTCCGTTTGGGAGTGGTGGGGGGGAGACTCACCTCTGCTTGAGGGCGGCCAAGTCCTCGGCCAGGTTGTCCCTCTCGACTTGCAGGCGGTCGCGGTCCTTGCCCAGCGCGTCCACATGGCGGCGCAGCTCGCGCAGCTCGTCCTGGAAGAGGTCGGAGGCGCGGGTGGGCTCCTTGGAGCGGGACTGGCCCAGCTCGGCCAGCAGGGCGGCGTTCTGCGTCTCCAAGTAGCGCACCTTCTCGATGAAGCTGGCGAAGCGGTCGTTGAGCTCCTGCAGCTCCTGCTTCTCGTTGCTGCGCGTGGCCAGAAACTCCTGGTTCAGGGCGTCGGCCACGGAGAAGTCCAGCTTCTCGGCGCTGTAGGAGTAGCGGGGCGGCGGCGCCGCCACCCCCATCAGCGGGCCGCTGCGCAAGTAGAGACCGCCGCCGCCGCCGCTCCCGCGGTAGGAGCGCAGGGAGGTGGCGGCGGAAGGCGCGCTCAGCAGCCGCGTGGCGGAAGAGGCCGAGGCCAGACGGGACGAGGAGTAGGGCATCGGCGACAGCATGGGCGACGGCCCGAAGGTGCGGCGGTAGGAGGTGGCGCGGATGCTGCCGGAATGGCTCATGGCTGCTAGGCCGGGCTGCGCTCCGAGCAGGTCCGAGCAGTGGGTGGCGGGGAGCAAAAGGCGATGGGTCCGGGGATGCTGCTTTATAAGCGACCGGCCGGGCACTGGAGGGGGGGTGGGTGGGGAGCAGCAAGCTCCTCCCCGCTCCTCCTCTCCCTTGCATGCAGCCCAGACCTCCGCACTGCAGCCCGCCGACGGGGGAAGGGAGCCACCCAGCCACCGCGTCCTGCAAAGGCTGCTCGCTCCGGGCGGGGGAGGTGGAGGAGGAGGAGGAGGAGGAGGGCGCTCACCCGAGCCACCCGCCCTGCTCCCTCTCCCATCCAGGCGACCCGGCCCACCCTTTGGCCGGACGGCATCTGGGGCCCGGTGCCGCCTTCCTGAAGCGCCCCGTACCAAAGTCCACGACGGCGCGGCGCTTACTTCTGAATAAGTGTCCGGTCGGTTGCCTCTGGGACACCCCCCGATTCCCGGGACGGGATTTCCTCTTTTCTGGGAATGGGAAGGGGGCGCGGGAGAGAGTTGTGCGGTTATGGGGCGCGGGGGAGGGGGAGGCTCTTGCCCCATCGTGGCAGGAGGATGAGCACCTGACGTCTCTTCCCAGTTCTGGAGTTGGAAACAGACCGCAGCAACAAGCCGGGTTCGCTCCCTGTCTGAAACCGGCGTTGGAGGCAGAAGAGCAGGGCAGAAATAAGATGGCGTTAAGATTAATGCACCTGTATTTTTAGCAGGGGGGAGTTTTCCGTGGATCCCTAAAACTGCGGTTTACTTTAAAAAGAACAGGGACCGTCGGTCGTATTCGGATCCCCCATAATCATTCTGCAGTAGAAGCTGTATCTTTTTTTGATCTGGGGGTGTTCTGCTCTGGAATGGGAAATAAGTGCGTTGCATTCCAGAAAAGGCACAGCGGAGAGCGAAAGGCTGGGCATGATCTAATCCTTGAGAAAGGAATGATTCCCCCACCAGTCCTATTTTTCAGGATTGCTTCTTTTTGCCTCTGACGATTTACCTTCTTCGCACATTGTGTTCTCTGCCTCTGCCTGCCATTTCTCAGGAGCTGTGGCAAAAAAAAAACCTGATTCACACTCAGTAAGGAGAGCTTCAGAAGAGAAGTTGGGTCACCACACCAAGTGTTCCCTCACTTTGAGAAAGAGGTTTGCTCACTGCGTGAAACGCTGGACATGCAGTCTGTTGCACACAAAAGATGCAAGTCATGGGCAATGCAGACAACTGAACTTCAACAGCACACACCCACCTTGCCAGCGCCCACAAGATACTGGTGTAGATATCAGGTCTAAAAGCTGTTCTTCTTCCCCTGGTGGCTGCGGAAAGAAATTGCAAAAAATTGTGATGGTTAAAAAAAAAATGGAGAACTTGGCACATTGTCCCAAGCTAGATTTTCTCTCTCTCTCTCTCTCTCTCTCTCTGGCATCTCTCTGTGTGTATAAATAGATATGGATGGACACACCCTCACAAATGATTGCAATATATATACTATCATCCCACACCTGTGAGAGGCTAGAAGCTTTGATCAAAAGTATTGCACACAAAAGCCTTTGAATATTTGTTGAAGAGGAACGAAAGAGCCTCTTGATGCGGGTGAAGAAGGAGAGTGCAAAAGTTGGCTTGAAACTCAACATTAAGAAAACCAAGATCATGGCATCCGGCTCTCTCAATTCCTGGCAAATAGATGGGGAAGAAATGGAGGTAGTGACAGATTTTATTTTCCTGGGCTCCAAGATCACCGCAGATGGGGATGCAGCCAAGAAATTAAAAGACGCTTGCTCCTGGGGAGGAAAGCTATGGCAAATCTAGACAGCATACTAAAAAGCAGAGACAACACCCTGCCAACAAAAGTGCGTATAGTCAAGGCCATGGTTTTCCCAGTTGCAATGTATGGATGTGAAAGTTGGACCATAAGAAAGGCTGAGCGCAAAAGAATTGAGGCCTTTGAACTATGGTGCTGGAGAAGACTCCTGCGAGTCCCCTGGACTGCAAGGTGATCAAACCGGTCAGTCCTAGAGGAGATCAACCCCGACTGCTCCTTAGAAGGCCAGATCCTGGAGTTGAAACTCAAATACTTTGGCCACCTAATGAGAAGGAAGGACTCACTGGAGAAGAGCCTAATGCTGAGAAAGATTGAGGGCAAGAGAAGAAGGGGACAACAGAGAATGAGGTGGCTGGACGGAGTCACTGAAGCAGTAGGCGTGAGCTTAAATGGACTCCAGAAGAGGGTAGAGGACAGGAAGGCCTGGAGGAACGTTGTCCATGGGGACGCGATGGGTTGGACACAACTTCGCAATTAACAACAACAATGGGATCCTTGGTGCTCTCTGAGGTTAGTTGTTTTCTTGCAGAGGTTTCATTATCCATTACACTGCCCAGAGTCCCACTGTGAAAGAGATGGGTGGTTCTTAAATAGGACAAATAAAACTAAGTGACAACATCAGTGCTTGAAGGGAGTGGGGTTTGCTCTCTGTATAAGGAGAAAACAACCAAGGTCAGAGAACACCAAGGAACCCAGAGTTCAATCCTGAGCTGAAAATATTCTCTTCTGTGGGTACTCGTTCTTGTTTTCCTCTCCTTGTGCATTTATTTGCTGCTCATTTCTTGCCAGTAGCCTTGATGCAATGATGAAACTGAGGCTGGGCCTTGTAGCCAAAGCCCAGGACCTGCCAACTTTCCATTTTATTTATTTACTTCTCAGGAGATAGGCTCATAATTCTAGGCAACGTCCAGTAAACACAATAAAATAGTAATAAAAACAAATTATTACAAGCATTAAATCCTAGGAAATAACTGTTAATAAAAACTGTTGCTATGATCCAGCAAATCTGAAGCTGTCCTGAAGAGGACCTGTTTTGCTCTTATGGGAAATACCGCCGTGATAGGGACACGTCTGACTTCAGAGGACAAGCTGATCCAGAGAGAGGGTTCTACTGTGGAGAATATTGTACCTGGAGCATTCTCTTTACTGGATTGTGTAGAGGGGGGGGGGAGGGTTGTATGCAAAGAAGATGCTACTGAACATAACAAGGGTCCGGGACATAAGGGCTTCATAAGTAATTGGCAGCACTTTAAATTGAGCCTGGAATCCTATCAACAGCCCATGCAGTTTCTGCAGGATGTTATTCTGCTAAACTGGCTAATGCTGCAGCTTCCAAGTCATCATCCAGAGCAGCTCCATATAAAGCAAAGTGTAGTAATCTAGCAAAAATATATTTACAGTGCCTTCTGGTCCAGGACATAGGGCAACTAATAGATACACCCCAACTTTGGCCAAAGGCTCTCTTGGCCATGTTTTTCATATGCTGTTCCAGCAGAAGCTATGAACCCAGAAGTATCTCTGGCTCCTTCAAGTGTCATCCTATCATCTTATCATTATAGATGGAACATCCATGGTGCCAAAAGGTTTATGAATCACCAAAAATTCTGGAATGTGCCCTATCGGATCACTGGCAGCCTCAGGACTTTTTCATATCTCCTGTTTAGTCCGATGTTCATGTGTAAAGCTGGATACAGACAGTCCTTGACCTATGACTGGTCAAATTTATGACCAGCCTCCAAAGTTCTAGTGGCTGCTCCCTGCCAAGTCACATGTCCGCGTTTCGGGTGCCCAGCAACTGGCCTGCATTTATGATGGTTTGCAGAATCCCACAGGCACATGAATGTGATTTACAATAATTTTGCCTCAAACCGGCATTTACTTCCAGTTTTTGACAAAAATGGCCTATAACAGTGGTGGCGAACCTATGGCACGCGTGCCAGAGGCAGCACTCAGAGCCCTCTTTGTGGGCATGCGTGCTGTGCCCCGGAGATGGCCAGGGACTGGCCCCTGCCGCCCTGGCCCCACCCACCCAGTCTGCCATGACCACCGTGGCCATGCCCACCCGGCCCCCGGTGATAAATAAATGGGTTTTGGGTTGCAGTTTGGGCACTGGGTCTCTAAAGGCTTCGCCATCACTGGCCTATAATGAACAATAGGTTTGCTTAGCAACCTTCACTTAATCACAGCCACAAAAAAGTCATATAAATGGGTCCAGTTACATGGTGACTTGCTTTCGACCGTCATGACTTATGACTGTAATGGGCAGGATCCATTACAGTTATGAGTTGAGGACTACCTGTATTACCAACCTATTCATGATTCCTAATCCCAAAGATGTGGATGTCCTTTCCCAGAGTTTTAATGTTAGATGTCAATAAAATGGGAGAGAGGTTCAAGTCCTGGGGCATCCCATATTGAAGTCCCAAGGACTGTACTTCTCCTTCCCCAACATCATCAACTTGGAAAGAAGAGCAAAATGGTCCTTCAATTCCCAACTCTCACAGGCAGTCCAAGTTTACTAGAACCAATGCTGACTCTTTGCATGAGCATGCTGGGATCCGCCCTGGCCAGTGTTATTCACCACAGCTTCCTTTCTTTGTATTTTTAAAAAACATCATCCTAGATCAGGAATGGCTGGGCAGAAAATATTTGCACTGCATTCCGTTCAATTCAGTTCATTTAACTATAGTCATTTTCTACAACAAAGCATTTTTGGTGCCAAATAAGTAAGTTTAGCATTTGGCCAGCAGAAAACTCCTTGTCATTCTATTTTGAATTCACTTCCTGACTAAAATGAATTTAAATGGCAAAAATACACATACTCAAATGATCGCTTTTTATGAGTGGTGGGAAAAAAGGGGCATTTGCTTTAATAGCTAAAAATATACAATAGCTCTAAAGGACCATTAGGGCAGGAAAGGGAGAAGGCTGAAGAAAAATGTGCTTGACGCACAAATAATCCACTGAGCATTTACACAGCATTAATCCAAAGATTAGAAATCCCTTGCAGCTCCTATTTTGATATCTTTTTCCATCTAAAAATAATTTTCTCCGAACACACACAAGAAAGTCTAGAAAATCTTGATATGCCTTTGCTTTCCTGCACATAACCGTCAGCAGTACATGCTGCCTATATACAACATGGAAGAACCTTGTGGCACTATGAAGACTTATCAGATCAATGACAACATAAAATAATGTGCTCAGTTGTAGTGCCAAGGGAAAACATGCTCCCTGTGACAATTCACTTAAGGTTACAGCTTAAAGCATCCTCAGCTTTCACAGAGTTGTGACCAACATTTCTAGACTAAGCCACATGTTACAGCATCATTCTAACTCATGCGCTAATTCCTTTATCTCGTTTTGGCCTTCCTGCTCACCCATGTCCTGTCTCAAGATATTCCTGCCAAAATATACTATGAGGAAAAATGAACCTTCCTAGTGGAAATGATTGTCCCTAGCAAATTATACAACATGCATTCCTTACAAGGGTACTTTGTAGTGTTTTACAGCATAATGTTGGTTTTGTGCCCAATTTATCATGGGGAGGGACAGGGCCTTTAATTGCTGCACATCAAAGAACCAGCCTCAGAAGAAGGAGATGAACAGTCACAAATCAGTGCTCTTTACTCCCAACCCAAATCTGGTTCAGAAGAATCCCTTGGTTGAAGGTAAAGGCCTTCAAGAAATTCAGGAGGATGAGGATTGATGCATCGCTCTCATCCCAAGCTCTCCAGAAGTCATCCACAAGCTTGATCAATGCTTTGTTGATGCTGCAATCCAGCCTGAACCCCAACTGAAAGGGTTCAAGTAATCCACTTCATCCAGAGCCCTCTAAAGCTGAGCACTACCACTCTATCAACAGCCTTTCCTTTTTAGAAAGGGAAGAGACTGGATGGAAGTTGGCCAACACAATCAGACCTAGGGATTGCTTCTTGAAAAGGGAGACATACCACTACCTCCTTCAAGGCAGGCATCACCAGCTCCTCTCACAGTAAGGCATTGATCACTGCTTGGATCCAATCACATCACCTCCTACAAGACCTTAACTGACCAGAAGAGGCAAGAATCCAGAATGTAGGTGGGAGAACTCACAGCTTTGAAGATCCTATCCATTTCCTTAGGAATAACTGGATTGAATTCTTCCCAGATAACTAAACTCAGATGTGCCCTGGTTAACTCCAGAGATTCTGCCAAGCTGGCATCAAATTCTGAGGAAAGTTGAGCATCTTTATCCAACAGATACTGAGAATATTCTTCACAGCAGCCCTGGAAGGATTCCTTTGAACCTTCTTTATCCAGAAGAGACCAGATGCAAGAATGGAGAAATGAGCCTGCTACTCCACTCTTATTGTCACAAGGTCAGTCCTAATGAAAGCTCCCAGCTGAGCTTGTTCAATCTCACTCTTCATCTTTTGTTAGTGATGCTCCAACTCTCAATTGCATTGTTCTATCAGCTCTTTGGTAAACTGAAGTTCTCTACCAGATCCTCAACCACAGAATCCACACAAGCATGATATGATCCAGGGGTCTCAGCCAAACCATGTGTCAGAGCCTCATGGACAATGCAGCTCACCTCAGCTAGTGAATGTCTCTTTGTAGCTTTAAGCCACTCAGTCTTTCTCAGCTCATACAATCTGACAGGATTATTGGTGTGGGGAAAAAAAGGTAAGGAAGAGATACCATGAACCTCTGCATAAAACTGGGATATAGGTAAATCCAACCAATCAATAAAATAAACCATGCAATCATTGTGTGAATAGAAATTCTCTTTGTGGCAGTCATTTTGCGCCAGTGCCAGTACAAGATCTCAAAATGCAAAGCACATCCACTTAAAAGGTAGTATAAAAAAAATTGTAGGCAACCTTAAGACTACCAGCCTGGCGTTACTTGATTCAATGAGACAGATGGTATATGTGTCAACAGCTGTTATGTAGGATTCTGGTGGTGCCCTTTCCTGGCCAGGTAGAATTTTATGGAAGCATGTGTGCAAAATTCAGAACATCAGCGCCCGAACGCATTGCACTGAAAGAAATGGGAGGGCTGTAGTCTCATACTGAGCCAACCCATGTTAGAGATGCCTGTAGGGGGAACGTGTGTGTACAATATCATTCTAGATCCGGTCAATGAAAATACAGTAGGAAACAGCTGGGTCTCTGCCTTGCCTCTTTCCAACTGGGTGGAGACTGCGGCTTGTATGATTTCAAGCCACTCTGGTCTTTCAGCAGGTGCCAAGAGAGCCTCCTTCAGTGGATTTATTCTATTATCAGATTAATGTCTTACACAGAGCCTTTCTGAACAGAAGCCAATTAGGAACTTTGAAATAATGGCTGCAGTGAAGAATGACAAACTCGACTTTCACTTGGGGCTCTTTTGATGTTACATGCAACGTCACTGCCAAATGCTTGCAAAAACTTAACTGGGGGAGGGCGGGGAGGCGTTGAACTCTGGCAAGCCTCAATGAGACCATATCTTTGTATGCCTTGGAGAGTACAGCTAAAAAAAGGGGGGGGAGAGGAGATTTTGCCCTTATTTATTTACACATTTACCTGAATTTCTCCCAAGAGTTCAAGACAGTAGACTTTCCCCTATTTCCACATATTTCCTCTTGTGGTAGGTTAGCAGGAAGGTCGGTTCCTACCCAACTTTAGAGGGTTTTGTGTCAGGCTGAAGGTTTGAACCAGTCCTCCCCGGACAAATTTGTTCTTGTGTATAGCCAAACGCAATGATTTTAGCCGTCCAAAGCAATAACACTGTATATTGACTCCATTGCTGACATGGGCTCCACTGCACCATAAGGCCACTTGCACATAAAACAAAACAGAACAACAACAAAAATAGACTACAAACCTGGGCTTTTCAAAATCTGTCAAGACTACGTGGCCAAGTTGCTTGGAATGGACAGCTGAAGTCCAAATCGCCTCGAGGACACCAAGGTGGGGTTGACCAGTCTAGCTTATGACAGGATTGATGGAGAGGATGCAGCCTATTGCAGCAAGTTTGAAAAATTAGATTAGCTAGCGAGCTCTTCCTGTAAATCCCTGTGGCTTTCCTTTTAACATCTAATGGGCCTTAGCAGAAAAAGCAATAGCAATAACAAGCAAAGCCCAGGTGATCTAATCCTTGATCAGCAGGAAAGGCTGAGGCCAGAGACCAGACAGCCAGAGATGAAAACAACTACAAAAGATAAAGCCACACTCAGACTCTCTCATACCCTCACTAGTGGATGCAAGCAGCTAAGTGGGGATATTCCTGCAATAACTGTATATACTTTGGAAGGAAGCGCTTTCCACCCAATGCCCCCTTTTTCACATTTAATGAGGGTGCCAATTCAGGATTAAGAGCCACCGGTTGTACCCTTGCAATGGTTTTTCTGCTGTAGGATATCTGGATGAGATTTAGCACCTACTTGATTGATTTGTGGATGCCTGGATTTGGTTTGGAGCAAGGGCTGTTACAGCATGGGTACTTTGATCAAGTGTTCCCCTCACCCCTTTTTCCCTTAGCCTCAGTCTCAATCCTTTGGCACTAAAACAAGGGCGTGAATGGCCCACTAATGTGAAGATCAGGATGGCAATGACCATGCAGCTTTCAGCATTGAAAAAAAAAATGCAGTAGATGGGATACATCAGAAGGAATGGCTGTAATGCAGAGCTGGGCCAATTAACCCTGTTCTCTTTCACTTACCAGAAAATAGTGTGTAATTCAGTTTTGGTTCTAACTAGGCAGACTCGGAGAGATTTTAAAAGTGGCTTAGTTCCACTGATGTTCTTACCGCTGTATGGAGAGACGCGGGCAAACAGAAGTCCCTGTCCTGAACAGTTTACAATCTCAATCTTGCTACAGAGAGAATGTAGAGTATAAAATCTGCTGAGAAAAGTTCTAGGCAAATATACTTTTAGGACGTGGGGAGTAACAGAACGAAATAGGTCTGGAAGAGAGATTGTTAGAAAGGAAGGGGGGTCCGGGGGATCAGGACACCTGGAGCGCTCTGCATCATTGGAGCCTTCTACCATCTCAGACAGTCGCCAATGCTGGCTGGGGTTAATGGAGTAGAAGTCCTAGTAAATGAAGTCATTTTTGCAGCATTAAGTGATTTGCAAGGGCACAGAACTGAGAACGGACTTAAAGCGTGGCGATTAAAGAAGCATTGGGCAAGGGACCCACTTTGCTGGCCTTGGCACCAAGTTTTGAGGCAGCAGTGAGAAACAGTCAGTGAGACTCTCTTCCCCAGTGCAATTCCCATCATCCACAGCCAGCAGCAGTAGCAGGAATATTATTAGGCCGTCTAGAATTTTAGTGCAAAGTCTCTAATCTGATGCAGTATCATAGCAGTGGGCCCCAAAAGCACAAAAAGTATTAAAATAAGGCCCGGCCCTATTTTACTCCATTACATGTATATCATCTTTGCTATAAGAATCCTAATGGGGTTCATTGAAATTGGGAGACCATGGTTTCTAGTCCCACCTGAGGCATGAAAACTGGCTGGGTGACCTTGGGCCAGTCACTGTCTCTCAGCCCAACCCACCTCACAGGGTTGTCGTTGTGACAAAAATAGGAGGAAGAAGGAATATTAGACATGTTTACCACTTTAAGTTTGTAAACATAATAAAGGGGGATATGGATAAATAAATCCTCTTATTTATTTCATTTTATCCTGCCTTTATTTTTATTTTTTTTTAGATAACACAAGGAGAAAAACAGACGTAATACTTTTTCCTCCTCCTGCTTTCCTCACAAAAACAACCTTGTGGATTGGGCTTTGAGAGAGTGGCTGGCCCAAGGTCACCCAGCCAGCTTTCATGGCTAAAGTGGGACTAAAACACTCAGATTATTTTGAGGGGCAGTAAAAGAGCCAAAGTGAGGGATTTGAACCCAGGCCATTCCAGTTCTACATCACCATGCTCAGAGATACACCATGCTATGACTGGGATGCAGCCTCAGCCACAGTTTATCTCAGATGCTACAGGCTCCAATACCAGGCTTTGAATATTATTCAAATGATGATTGAACAAGTTGCACCCTAGGTCATGGTCTGGCCTTACCTGAGGGTATCAAATAAAACAAATAAACCATGATGCCCTGGGCAGAACATCTGAACCCACACATACAAAGGAGCCTTTCCCTAATACACTGCAAGCTTGATTCTGCTCTGGTCAAAAAACCAAAAGCCTATTTCCTAAGCTTCGTACAGTTAGAGGCATCAAATTCTAATTAAATTAATTCTAATTAAATCTAATCTCCCCTCATCCTGCTGACAGTGCTATGAAGTGGTATAAGATCAATCACACTAATGGGGTCAACATGAGGCTGCAGAGACAGGCCATGGAAATAAAATAACAAATAAATCATTCCTGAAATTAAGCTCAGCAAAAAAAAAAAGGCCACCTTTTTTCTATGGATCCATCGTTCTCTGCCTGACCTCTCCCTCAGCCCCCGTGCGCTTCGCCCCTGCATCCCACCTACCCATCCCCCAGGCCTGAGGCCTGCGCCAGCCACTAACAGAAAAGCCAGACAATTGAATATCCTGCCTTGAACTGCTCCCAGGGCGCAACTCAAGGGCTTGACAGGATGGAAAAAGAGAGAAAAGCAAAGCAGCCTGGGAAACATCACTGAAATGCCACACAGTATCGATTTTCAGACTTAATGGATCATCTGCAGCCAGACCAGCCAAGGGAAAATGGCCTTGGCTACAGGCCGGATGCTGAATCAAGCAAAATCCTCATTTGTATTCATTTGAAAAGGCTGCCTCTTTAAAAGCAGGAAACAAAAGCTTGTACTGACCTCCATCAATTTAAAAACATGAAATAAAGTCAAGGGAAGGGTAGTGGCGATGGTGGGCAATATTATTTTTCACTGCAGGAAATAAGAACATATTGGTTGTCCCAAATTACATTTTATGGGGGGAGGGGGAGAGCAATTATTCTAAAAGAAATATAATGAAGAAACACACACACAAACACACTTTGTGATACGGAACTGCACTATTCATAAGAGCTGTTGGAAGCTATTCCTGAACGGACCCTGAGATTGCTCAAGACTCAGCATCTAGCCAAGGGTGCCTTCGGGGGTGTCTGCAAAATATGGTGGAAAAAATCAAGACGGTGCCCATGACTATGTAATCAAAGCTCTGCCTTTGCTTTATGTGTAACATGCACGTACACATGCATACATACACTTCAATTGTACCATCACAGACATCATTTTGACTTTTTTTTTTACATACAATACTCTGAGAACACCCCTGAACTATGGGCACAATTTTCCATGGGGTCTAGAAATCTAAACAATCAGGCTAAGGATATGGACCTTAGTTTGCAGATCCACGTTATGGTCTCTTATACATATCAATGGCACCTAACTTTGGTCTGGTTCAGGGGTAAGCAACCTTGGCTCTTTTATGACTTGTGGACTTCAACTCCCAGAATTCCTGAGCCAGCATGGCTCAGCTTGGAAACCTCTCCCTTTCCCCTCAGCATGGCTGGCTCAGGAATTCTGGGAGTTGAAGTCCACGAGTCATAAAAGAGCCAAAGTTGCCTACCCCTGGTTCAAGCTGTTGTTTGGATTTAGGCATATCTAATGACTTCTCCCTAGTAAAATACTGGAGAAGGGATTCTCTTTTTCATATCTAAATGGAATTAACGTGATTGTGTAGAAAAAACATATGTTCTGATTAAATGTACTACTTTCATGAAAATTAGACATCTGTTATTTAAGCAAATCACCTGTTATTTAAGCAAACTTGTGAACAACTGGAAGCTCCACTTTTTCATGGTATTTTATTCATTCATTCATTCATTCACATGCCGCTCATCTCACTATCCAAGACTTCTGCCTTAAAATAAATCAGTGGTTCTCAACCTGTGGGTCGGGACCCCATTTGGGGTCGATCGACCATTTCATGGGGGTCGCCAAGCAAGGCTGTCCGCCATTTTTTTTGTCCGCCATTTTTTCCCTTTTTCCGGCGGGTGCCTTACCTCCCTTGGGCTGGGCCAGCTGGTGGTCGGCCTGCTCCGTCTCTGCCGCTTGCCAGCTACGCCTCGGCCGGCGCAGGGGGCGGAACCACGCATGCACGGCACTCCCGGGCAGGGAAAGTCCTCGACTTACAACCGGTTGGGTAGTCCTCGACTTACAACCGGTTTAGTCCTCGACTTACGACCGGTTGGGGTCGCGGCATTAAAAAGGTTGAGAACCACTGAAATAAACTGATGCCATGTTTTCAATCACATCTTACCAACTCCCCAAAAGCACTGATTTGTCTCCTGTGCTCACTCCACTGTTACCTTGCAAGATTGGGTTCAAGGCAGATGGACCCAAAGAGCATTGTCCTTTCTTCTTCAGATGATGCAAGACTGGTGGTCAGGGTGACTACATCACTTGGATCTTTGGATCTTGTCAAGATCCTTCTCTTTCTTTCTCTCTACCATGTTTCCAGTTATGATTACTTTGCTGAGAAAGAAAATTGACATACCAGCTCGTTCAAGAGCTATCCGGTTCAATCCCAGGAAGAAACCCAAGACATTGGGACCCCTCATTTTAGTGGCCCATAAACTCCAGCCCTTTTTCACTCGCTCCCATCTCATTCTGCAATGCTACTCCTTCAGGTCAATCCCTTAAGACTAAACATCACCTGTCAGTTTGAGGATATAACTCTTTACTGCCTGATGCATTCAATACTCAGCTTCATATTACGATTGCAGTTCTTACAAGAAAATGTGGATTAAGTCCTTGTTGGATTATTACTTCTTTCCCACCCAAAACAAACAGCAAAGTATAAGTATGAGCACAGTCATGGCTGTAGACTAAGCAATAAATAAAAGGAATGCAATAAATCATACAACCCTCTAATAATCCACAGCAATCAAGGTATGATCAGAAAGCCGTCTTCATGGCGAGACTTCCGGTGGCAGGCGATTTCGTCGGTCGCAGCTGTTTGCTGCCTCCCGCCTGTTTTGCGTAAAAGCCGGTTTGACAGCCAGCATCAGCTGTCAAACGGCTTGATACCTTTCCCCTGGGCATAAGGGGATAGGTGAGCTGCCCGGGGTAGGAGTTGAGTTCCCGAGTCGTCCTATATGGACGATGTAGGCGAG